>NC_061512.1:28090527-28225517 GCF_022539505.1 Lolium rigidum
TCATGTCAATGTCACACAACTTCAATGAGAACATGGGGGCTGTGCACGCCAATCACTAGGGGACACCGCGGCCCTTTGCCTGTGAGAATGTGAAGTAAGCAAAAGTGTGTGCATTAGGGAGAAAATCTTGTCCACTAACCCACCAAGGACACAGTGGCTAAGCTCAACTAATGTGCCAAACCTGGGCATGCTAGTCCTAGCATTAGCTCAGCTTAGGCTTTTTGCTCCAGTCACCAAAGCACAAGTGACGTTATTTTAAGCAAGGTACATTTTGTAGCCTTATTTACCTTTTTTCCTTTCAAGCCTATTTGTGGGGTCAGCCTTGTTGTCCAAACAACAAACAATTGCTCCGAATCATCCAAGGAAAACCTCTGCTGTTTGTGGTAGTACGCATAATAGTGTACTATTGCATTGCCAATGGACAAGAATGCCTCCAAGGACATGCCGATTGGATTGATCAGGACAGATGTCGTGCCACTGCCCACGCCACAAAGATCTCAAAGCAATGAATTTCAACAGGGGTTTGAGTGGCAATTGAAACTACCAGCAACTAGGTTCAGTTCTAGGATGTTTAATTATCCTATTCATTTTCATTGTGATGGAATTAATATATCTTAAGTTGCAGTCCTACTAGAAACATTTTGAAAATTTGACAGCCGGAATGGGCAGTCCACGTCAATCAACATTAATAAGCCCTGCTGCAACCATAAAAAACATATGAGGCGCGTGTGTAGGGCCTTGGGAACTTTAGGTATGCACTTGTCTTGCCATCATCATTGATGAAAAGTCCTTGCACGTAGGTTAAGATTACCAGCCAGGCTTTATGCCAACCCAATCAGGTTAAAGTGCCTAACCAAAAGACTAATCTTTCAGAAAGTTTTTAACCTAATGATAAGATGGCTTCCCAATGTTTGACTAGCATAAGGGTTCAGCAGCACCAAGGACAGATCACACGCACATGCATGGGGTGCACTCATCTTTATTTTGTTTCACAATAGATGTCCTTTAAAAGGAAGTGTATATTCTAATACAAATACAAACACTTGTAGTATACATACTGGTCAGTAGAAGAGACAGTGCACCTAAGTGCAAAAGAAAATGACAGTCAAAGAACTGCAGAGAAGGACTTAATTGTCTCGGAAAGCAAATGTGTAAGAGTGGCATGATAATGTATAGTAAAGACATGTCGATAACATAGTTACACAGATCATAGTGCATGAGGGACCACTGTTTTGTTAGTGGACTTACCATTTTCTTGCTGCTACCTCTTATAATGTATGCGATGGGTGATGTGTATACCTGTTTGTCATTTTCGAATCATAACAGATTGTGTATTCCTATAATCGAACAAGATTAAGACAAAGCAGCAACAGTTGTGTGCACATAGTTAATTCTGAAGTATCCAATGCGAAAAGCATAAGAGTGATAAATGGATGAAACAAGTACAACGGTGTAAACGGATTATAATCACAGCAAGTACAATTCCGTAAAAAAAAATCACAGCAAGTACAGAAGGTTTTATACAAAAAAAAGTTGCTCTAAAATCATTTGATGAATTCCCTGATTACAATCTATTTTGCAGGAAAATAGTGGTACAGCAGGTGAGACCTGTTATACTGTGATCACATGGAAGCTGGAAGGCTTCAGCTACCCAAAGTCATCAGCTGTCTGAGATCAGTGGAAAACTTGATGGCAAATAATGTTTTTTCCTTTGTCACTCTACAGATTTCCGACAGGTTTTAACTTGAGTAGGGAGGACTTACAGATACACCAGGAATTGAATCAGAAAATACAGTGTATGGTAAATCGAAGGATGTGGCAGAAGCCTGAATAAACCAGTGTCAGTACTAGACGCAAACACTGTTATCCCAGGCAAGTTTGGCTTATGCCATGATTTGTGAGGCCCAACTAAGAAGGAATCTCTACTGTCTTCTGGCACTACAAACAAAACAATAATAGCGTATGTGTCAGTATAAAACCAGCAACCGATCGGATGTTAAAATATGCAGACAAAAATTGTGACTGCACAGAATTAATCACAAGTCAAAGATTCTTTCTTACAGTAAATTCAGGATTCACGCAATGAACAAATTCAGTTTTCGTCGTCGTTGTCTTCAAGCAGATAGTCTTCAATTTGATTTCTGGATTGAAATATCACGGAATCAGTGCACTATAAGAATGAACAAGACAGTACACGAACAAATCAAATGAGCAACTGTAGATACAGAAACAAGTGGCGACATTAAATCAAACATTATCCTAATAAAAAATGCCATAACATCCAAAGGTTTACTGTTCTAATTAGCTAAATTACTGATGATGTATGCATCATATCTGTAAAAGAGCGGGAGACATCAACCGCACCTTAGCGAGCTTTGGCTGGCACTTGCAGTATCTACTCTCTCAGTCCAGAACTTCGGTAGTAGTGAAAAGAACTGGTCATACATGTTTGCACCTCCTGGTAGAATCTGGAAATGACAGCTTTGACAACAATAAGCAGTATAAAGATCAATTTTCTTCTGAGCCTTGTGCTTTGTGCTTTCCAAATTTTGCAGTTCTGATTCACTGAATGGACTTCGACATATCAGGCAAAGAACCTCAGAGAGAGTAGACTCATCGCTATCAACATTCTGGAATTTGGGACGCAGCCGTGATGGCAGGAAGTCGTGATAGCCATTTGCGGAGAACTTGTTAAATGAGAATGGCTTAAGCTTTTGTGCAGTTCTTACAACAGTATGCTCTCGAGAAGGATTCTCCTCCTGCCAATGTAGAACATGAAACCTGTAAGATTACGACTTGCACTTGTTCCAAGCAATTAATGGAAGCCATCGCTAAACAAGAATATAATCGAAGATTCGGTTCAATTTAGTGCCGCTGCATTCAAAGTCAGTATGCAAGTCCGTGTGCCATGCAAGGAATAAACTTACTTACCCTTAGTCGTGCAACAAAAGATGCAACTAAGCCATTGATCCCACTGCAAGGCCTATCGAGAAGTTGCTGTGTCTTCAAACTAAGCACACCAGTTAGAATAAATGCCATGAGAAGCACAATTCAACAAAACAAAAATACAAATGCTTATCTTACCTATCGAGTTCACAGAGTAGGCTAAGCTCTTGGGCCAGGCAATCACGGAGTGGAAGCACGACAGGCACTTCCCACCGTGTATCAACGTACTGGACATCAGCTGGTAAGGAATAGCCTTGCCCCTGGAGATAATTAGCAACCTCTAAGTTCTCTTTGGGAACTACCAACAGGCGACGAAATAACATCGGAAGAGCATCTGCTATATACCTTCACTGTTGCAGATAGTACATGGCATGCTATTGCAGAGGCACATGATCCCAGCATGATCTTGGCATACCCGTTCTCCAGCGCAATCTGAACAACATACCAAATGAAATGGTAAATACGACTTAAGCCACCGAATAAAAGCATCCACCAAGATGGTGTAAATTGAATGCCAATTCTCAGCGGAAGCACTGATGGAAAACAACCTTCTGCAACGAAAGCATGCGCAAGCACTGAAGAAGGTCTTCCCTCCCAGTGTCATCATTAATCATGCCGACTAGCTCCCTCAGCCTTCCTTCACGGCCGTTTGATTCCGAGGAGAACACGTCCTCAAGAGGTGTGATGTGCATCGCTTTATCACTCGGCAATATACTCGAGACAATTGACTTGATATCTGCAATCGCCAGATCAACTTCACGTCTCGGCTTCGACAACAAAGCGCTCTCGTCGACGAACGCCACCCCGACGTCAAAGACCGGTAGGGCCTGCGAGTTGCTCGCGTCCCAGCTCTCGACCGCCTTGGACCGCATGTCGTGTATGAATTGCAGAGCCACCCTGTATAACATATGTATCAACAAGCGTGACATTTTGTAGGTCGGGCTACAAGTAGCTCGTTTTTTCAAAATTTGAAAATGGCATTTTATAGTTTCAAAAAATTAGGAACAAAAATTCTATAGGTAGCCAATGATGTACTCTACAACTGTGAAAAAAAAAGACTCAGTATTTTGGGCTATGCAAAATTAAGAAATCCATGGATTTGAAAACGTGAACAGTGTAGATTGTGGCCTTTCTTCTACCTCTCAATCTCGCTCAGAAAACAGAGAGAAAAAGGCAATGACAAGGGTTTTGTGCTGCAAACTACTTAGCAGCTTTTCTGCTTCGTTCTCCTTTTATTCAACAAGGGGACTGATCGTGCTAAGTCACACGACGCCCACATCGGACGTGCCATCCCACGTCCAGGCGATCGAGTCTTGCGCAAGGATCAAGTCAAAACTGAAACAAACTATCCTATCTGTTGCTAGAAAATAGCTGAAACTCTAACTGAACCACTGACAGGTAACTACACCTGACGCTACTGGATTTTATTCAAATGAAACTAGATTAGCCAACATAGATTTTGAAACCTCCAACATTTGCCAGAATTTGTGTAGCCTCCAATATAATATATTTCATCCTAAAAATTTGCACGGTGGTAGAGTACATCACTGGCTACATTCAGATTCTTTTTGAAACTCTAAATGTTGAATTCGAAGAATGCTACATGTAGCTCGGGCTACACTTTGAGTTTTCCATGTACCAGCAGTTAATTTCAAAGGGTCGAAAGAGATAGCTCTTCGAATTAAGAATCTCTGAACGGGACGAAATTACTAGGGATCAAGAAAATAGGTGTGTGTGTGTGGGGGAAAGTGGACCTGGAGGCGGGGCCGCCGGAGAAGGCGAGGAGGACGGAGTCGGTGGGCCGCACCATGGCGTTGCTCGTGACGGCGAGCTTGAACTTCCCGAAGAGGTGGGCGCGCAAGCACTCGCCGCACAGGCCGACGCCTCCGGCAACCACGACGACGGCGCCGACGCCGCACTTGCCGCAGGTGGCGGCGGCGCCGGTGGCGATGGAGAGACGGCCCAGCCTCTCCTCCGGAGCATCATCGGCGGCTGAGGAGGAGCAGTTGGCCCCGCAGCCGCCGCCGCCGCCGCCGCCGCCACAGGAGGCCATGGCGAAGGTCAGGGCTACGGAACCTTCTTCCTGTTTTTTTTTCTTTCCCTTTTCGCACATAGTTATGTTTTGTTTGGGCCTGCTTGGGCCGAAACGGGATCCGGCCCGAGAGATTCCACAGCGGGATGGGAATCAATCAACTGAACATTTGATGTGAGATGCAAAACTAGACTCTTTCCTGGTAGATGCAACTTACAGCATTCGCATAATATTGAAGCGAACCAACCATTGCTGGAGCATTTGAAGGGGTAAAGCATAAAACCAAACCTTCGCATCCTTTGAAATGAATAACAGGTGAAGTAATTAACAGGCTCTTCAATATTTGTACAATATGTGGCGACGCTAGCTTCAGTTGTAATGGCAACAATAACACTTGCAGAATCTCTGGATACCAAGGCAGCCAGCCTGCACCGAGTCACATTCTTCTTTAGACTAACAAGGAGACAGTGATGTTGTCTTCTCATAAACTCGCTACGTACACCCTTCAATGGGGTCCTATTCTGAATGAGAATTGACAGGAATTGTCAGTTTAAAATTGATAAGAGTTTTTGCACAGATTTCCTCAAACCAACTCTTGGTTATATATGGATCTAAAACAGGGAATCATCACATTAAGAGGCACATCGATTTTGTGGTCTTAAACTGGACTTTTTCTTCTTATCAATGGTCCTCGTACTTTGGTAATAATCTTTGCATACATGTTAGAAACATAGAGTTACAGGACAGGTGCTATGACTGCAGCTCTGCTTTCCAAAATGATTCATGATATCTGTATTTAGATCAAACCTTAAGTTTCTCGTGTCACATGCAAAGTTCGGGAACTCTCTATCGATTTTTCTCCATTGCGACCCATCAGCGGGGTGTCTCAACATCTCGTCTTTCTTACGGTCTTCTTTTTGCCATCGCAATAACCTGGCATGCTCTTCGTTTCTAAACAGACGTTTCGACTGTGGTATTATATGAGCATACCGCAGAACCTTGGCAGGAACCCTCTTCCTGGGGAGCTCACCCTCAACATCACCAGGGTCATCTCGTCTAATCTTATACCGCAGTGCAATGCATACCGGACATTTTTCCAAATTTTCGTACTCCACACCGCGGTAGAGGATGCAATCATTAATGCATGCATGTATCTTCTGCACCTCTAATGGATTAGAGGGTAGAGAACCTTCTTTGCTTCGTACGTACTATCAGGCAATTCGTTATCCTTTGGAAGCTTCTTCTTCATTATTTTCAGTAACTTATCAAATGCCTTGTCACATATACCAGCATTTGCCTTCCATTGCAGCAATGGTACCGAGCTTTGTGTTGCCATCTTCGCAATTTGGGTACAATTTTTTTTTTGATCCTCTAACATGCCCTTTAACTTTCGATTCTCGTTTGCACTTTATGCTTCTCTGTGTGCATCAGTGATGGTCCGACGAAGATCATCAGTTGGCTCATCTGATGCTCTTCATCTTCAGCTTCCCCTGCCTCTTCATCTTCAGTCTGCCCCGTTGCACTATCGCCGTATTTATGGTACATGTCATCATCCTCTTTTTTTTCATTGTCTTCCATCATAACCCCTCTTTCTCCATGCTTGGTCCAACAATTATAGTTGGACATAAAACCTTTCCAAAGCAGGTGGGAGTGAAGGACCTGCCATCTAGAGTATTGTTTTAAGTTCCGGCAGTCAACACATGGACAACACATAAAACCATCCGCATGTGGGTTTTCCTCAGCCACACGAAGAAAATCTTTCAGGCCCGCAGTGAACTCGGGTAGGCGTCAGTCAACGTACATCCATTACCGCCGGTTCATCTACATCATATAATTAAGTTTATCAAAAAACCATTACAAAACATCATAAATAGTGAAATGACCACAATACAAATGAAAGGGTAAAGTTGCTTACCTTGATCGAGGAGGAAAGAAAGAGGAGAAAGCTTAAGTGTCGCTATGGCACCTCATATCATTTTTGTTTTGTGTGAAATCAAGCGACATCATTCTCTCAGTCATTTCATCGAGCACCTCTTGTGCGTAGGAAAGAAAACCAAACAAGCACACAACCGTCACACCTTCCACCAAGAAAAAGTAGAGAGAGAGAGGGCTAGCTAGGGTGAGCTGAATTGATAGGCAAGGGGGCTTTAACACCGATTCGTGTCACGAACCGGTGCTAATGTATACCTTTACATTAGCACCGGTTTGTGAAACGAACCGGTGCTAAAGGTTTCGTGCCCGCTACATACAAATGAAAGGGTAAAGTTGCTTACCTTGATCGAGGAGGAAAGAAAGAGTAGAAAGCTTAAGTGTCGCTCTGGCACCTCATATCATTTTTGTTTTGTGTGAAATCAAGCGGCATCATTCTCTTAGGCATTTCATCGAGCACCTCTTGTGCGTAGGAAATAAAACCAAACAAGCACACAATCCTCACACCTTTCACGAAGAAAAAATAGAGAGAGAGGGCCGGCTAGGGTGAGCTGAATTTATAGGCAGGGGGGCTTTAGCATCAGTTCGTGTCACGAACTGGTGCTAAAGGTTTTGCGCCTGCCACGTGGCTGGTGACAACCCTTTAGCACCAGTTTGTGTCACGAACCGGTGCTAAAGGTCCCGCACGAACCGATGCTAAAGCTCTGCTGGTCCCCTGCGATGTCCTGGCTGCACGAATCGTGCTAAGGCACCCTTTAGTCTGGGTTCGTAGCACAACCGGTGCTAATGTTTTTTGGAGCTAAATACGTCCATCTTTGTCAACATCGGCGACTAGCTGCAGACGTCTTCATGTCAACGACATACCGCCCACATGCTCAGAGCGTGCTGATGCGGGTATTGACTAGCGGGAGCAGAGCCTCTACATGGAGTTCAGCTGGGGCGGGAGAACATGCTTGAGCCTCAACATCTAGGAACATCTAGGAACATGCTTGAGCCTCAACATCTAGGAATATCTGTAATTAACAGGCACAACAGCTTTGTGGTCCTAAACTGGACCATATCAGATCATATTGTCTTCTTACTTTGGTAATAATCTTTGCATACATGTTATAAACATTGCAGCCAACAAGTACTCCCAGGTTAGTGTTCTCTACTTGCCAATGTAGAGACACATCGTCCATTAGTTTCACCACTGAACTCTGTAACCCACCTCATAGGAGGATTGTAAACAACTCTTATCTTTTCAATGAAATGAGACCCAAAGATCCTTTTGAGTTTTGTCGAAAAAAATCTAGAGACACATTTGATGCCAGATTGGCAGTGCAGTTGTTCTGCAACGAGGTGAGCATCATGTAGCTATTACCATTAATTTTCTTGTCCCTAGTATCCCTAATATTGTGCATGTTCTTGACTTTAGTCATGGCAGCATCACTATTTCTGTAACTCGTATGATGCTTGTTTGCAGCCTTGGCCTAAGTCAGCTAGCTTGAGACCAATACTGTGCAGTATTGCTCGTGTCATTTTTGTTGTTTTCACTGGATCCATGTCTGCTTCTTTTGTGAAACGGTTGGTTGGTTAACACTGCTGCTTCTCGCAGATTACTGAACCCAAATCATATATGTGATGTTTGCTTCGTAAATCATATTTGCAAGCTTCCCTGATTGTTGCAGTACAGTTTTCCTGGTAGATGCATTCGAATCACCGATCTCTTGCTCGTTGCTAAATTTTTATTACTATTCTTGTGTTTTTCTAGAGCCGAACTATAAATTTAGGTAATACTTCACATCGAAGATTTCACGATCCCCTATACTTGTGGGCATGAATGTTACACGATGATACAACGCCAATCGGCATACAACACGTCATCCACAAAACCGATGATAAACTGACTTCCCTTGCCCAACATCCAACAAAGAATAGTGAGAAGAGGAGCACAATGCATCCTCACAACCAAGCAAGACACACACTATAGCGCAACCTTGACTCCAAGGCAACCCGGACCAACGTGTGCCTAGAGCAGTCGGCGATAAGGAGGCAAGATCCCGATGGACTCGGGAAAGATGCCGAACAAGATGTGTTGCCATGTCGTACATTGTGCCTCAGAAGCACAAGCCCAGGGCTGCGGCCAACACCGGCGACGCATCAATGCCTCTAACTCCAATGTCGCATCGGCCTCTCCCCTCATGGCCTAGACAACGTCTTCAAGAAGATAACGACACCATGGTGCCACCGCTACCTGGTTCGGTCATCAGGCCTAGGGTTTCCCTCGGCATCCGAGGGGAGTGGAGGCATGGTGAAGGCCATGAACACACCTCCCAGATGGAAATGGTGCCCATGGGTGTCGTCGTGTTCAGCCGACCACCGCCGAGCAGGGATTTCACCTCGGCCAAACATCGTGACCATGAAGATGCCCAAGCTTGATTGGAGAAGGAAGGCGAAGAAGAAAGCCACCGTCTTGAGCAACAACTGTCGAGAGGAGAGGAATATTGACGTAGGAGATGGGCGTTGGCCACCACTGGCACCACCACGGTCACCACTGCCAAGCTCGGCTGCTGTCGGCACCACCTCGATGCCGAGAAACCGCCGTCGCGAAGCGCCACCTCGTCCCTTCAGCAATGGCATCGGATCTGCGAGCCCGCCCATGCCCAAGGCCTTGCCGAGATTTAGATCCGACAACACCACCATAGGGGCCATGCCTCCGTGCGGGGATCCCCTCCTCCACTATATATCGTCACGCCAAGGTCGTCGACCAACGCGACACCGCGCCGCCGAGATCCGCTAGCCGCCGCCGCTGTGGGAGAATGGGTCACCCCCCGAGGAGAGAAGCCCCGCCACCGCCATCTCTGCGGGCTTTGCGCGTCAGTGACTACTGCCGACGGAGATGGAGACGGGCAACGATGGGCACGGGCTTTGGAGGCACCGGCTTGGTCGCCCCCCATATCGCCGTTGAGCGGCGAGGGGGTTGGGAGCGTTGTTTTCCGTCTTAATGAACGATCAACATAAAAATCTGGGAAATTTCAATAAAAGTGGGACAACATAATCCCATTTCATTTACTCCCTCTAATCGATATTACTTGACACTAGTATGGATATATCTAGAACTAGAATATGTCTAAATACATCTATATTATCGGAGGGAGTACATTAAAATATATTTCCAACATACCGCCTCCATTTTTATTTCCCCTGCGTTTTGACCTTAGTCAAAGTCAAATTTTCTAAAATTTGACCAAAGATTTAACAAAAAATATCAGCATCCATAATTTCATATTTACAAAATATGAAAATACATTTTCAATATTTATGATTCTAATACGCACTAATTTTATATTTGAATATTAATACTTTTTCCTAGTACAGAAAAATAGTGTAATGGGCCTCTTGTTGTGTAACTGGGCCATGTTGAATACTACAGAGCTTGGACATGTTCTTCTCGACATGTCCGTCTACAACACTGTCGCATATTTCCACTTCCACCCGACCACACCGATGGCGGCCGCCGCCCCTCCTCCCGTGCCCAGCTCCGGCGAGGATGAAGGAGGAGGCCCCGACCGCATCAGCGACCTCCCCGACGCCGTCCTCGGGGAGATCATCTCCCTCCTCCCCACCAAGGAAGGCGCTCGGACCCGCATCCTCGCGTCCCGGTGGCGCAACCTCTGGCGCTCCGCCCCTCTTAATCTCGACTGCTATGAGCTTACCACCACTTGGGGTGAGCTCGCTGGTGTGGTATCACGCATCCTTTCCTCCCACCAAGGCCCGGGTCGCTGCTTCCGCATCCCCTGCGGATTTCTTCCCTACGAAGCGGCCACCGTGGACTCCTGGCTCCAGTCCCCCGCCATCGACAACCTCCAGGAGCTTCGTTTCTCTTACCCGATGCTGCATAATCAGTCGCCGTTGCCGCTGTTGCCAGAATCCTTTCTCCGCTTCTCGACCACCCTCCGTGTGGCCACCATCGAACATTGCCACCTCCTCGACAGCATTGTCCAAGGGCTCCAGTTCCCCCAGCTTAGGCAGCTCACACTTTCAATTGTTAGGATCTCCGAGTGTTCGGTTCCCCACGTGATTGCCGGGTGCCCTGCTCTGGAGTGCTTGATGATAAGAGATTGCTTCGGCTTCCGTCGCCTCGGGATCAATTCCATTAGCCTCAGAAGCGTCGGTGTGCATGCTGAATGTTATCGGGATGAGCTCAACTTTGGAGAGCTTATCATCGAGAATGCCCCTTGTCTTGAAAAGTTGCTCCATCTTGGTTGCACTGGTGATCTGCATGTATCGGTAATCTTTGCACCTAAACTAGAGACAATGCGCTGCTGTTCGAACCCCACCACTAAAACCTCGTTTGGCTCCATGGTTATTCAGGTAACTAAGATCTTTCTACTGCTGGCGTTTACAACCCTTCTTACCTGCATTTCTATGTGCGGAAAAATTATAGATCTTGTGCGTTCGCAGATAGACTAATTATTTTCTTGAATGCTTGATAAAGGGGTTGCGCATTGATGGCCTTACAACGGTGGTGCGCACTATCAAGTTTTTGTCCGTTGATATGGATAAATTTTGTCTGGATACAATTATTAACTTGATGAGATGCTTTCCATGTCTGGAGAAGTTGTACATTCAGGTGGCTTCTTCATTCTTAGTTTCTTTTATATGCTTCTATTTTGAAGTGGCTAATTCTTTTCTTTCTTTATGTTTTTCAGTCATATTTATCAGGGCCAAAGAATTTGTGGCTTAGTAAACACAAGAACTTCATCAACGGCCATGATATCCGTCTAAAGAAAATAATGTTTAAACTGTATCGCGGCACCAGGTCGCAGGTTAGCTTCGTGACATTCTTTGTGTTGAATGCGAGAGTGTTAGAGTCGATGATACTTGAGATTGAACACAAGAACGACAACGAGGAGTTCTTGGCAGAACATCGTAGGAAACTGCAGCTAGAGAATAGGGCTTCAAGAGGTGCTCGGTTTCAGTTTACAACTGATAAATGTGTGCGCAATGTTTGGGACATCAACGATGCCCGTGTTTTGGATTTAGCTGATCCGTTCGCATGTTTATGTTAAGTCAGGGTCTGGTCTGTTTCGGAGCTATTCCTGACCATCATCAGATCTCATTTTGTGCCTTGTCCAAACTTGTTTAGCTCTCACTCATGTCTGTTGTCTACTTGTCTTCTGAAGTTTGTATTGTCTGAACCTTATGACAGCTAAGCAAGCTATTTGTGCCACTAGTTTGTGATGTGCTATGTGGCATTTAAACAAGTCTGTATAATCTGATTCCACTACCAGATATATACTGATGGATACCTGGATGCATACAAGCTACCTGTGCTTGTGGGTAGGTAGTTCTGGTGTTCTTGTTCCACGGTATTACCAAGATATATAACAAGATATCTGTGTGGTTGATTTTATGGTTTGGGTTTATGATTAACTCTTGAGTACTAATTAATATTTTTAGCCGCAGTTGAAGATGCCTTTTCTTGATGTGAAACTTCCACTAGATCATCACTTAAATGGTCCCATGTATGTACCTCATCTATTGTCAACCTTCAGAGTTCTGAGCTTTTGATCTTTTTCCACCTTTTGAAACTGTCCGCTTCTGCATTTGGCCTGGGCACTTGATGTTTTTTGCACCGTGTTTTTCCGTCTCAAATACTAATGAGACGAACTTGCAATTCTCTAGCTGTATGTATGAAGGGAACAATCCATGTTTTGTAAGCTGCCTGCTTGTTATCAAGCATTGGATGGAATTTGGCAAACACACCAGAAGCCACCTTTCAGATTGTTAATTTTACCAGACTGGTAGATACCTGAATGTACACAGAATTGATATACTCTCTCTGTCCCAAAATAACTTGCTCAAAGTTTTCTAGATACGGATGTATCTACACACTAAAAAATGTCTAGATACAACCGTATCTACACAAACTTGAGAAGCTTATTTTGGGATGGAGGGAGTACTTATTATACTGGAAATGGTACAGCACTGCATTCTCAATACTGAACTTTTGGTCCCGAAATTTACTTGTGTATTTGCCTTGGTCAGGTTGAGCGTCATAAATAAAAATTCTTACATAATACAGTTAGTACTGATGTCCAAACAAATTGGGACCAGGTATATGGCCATAGGCAGTCTCAAACTCTGAATGTGATATTGAGACTAATCAACACTGGGTAGTTGTGGCAAGAGACACAAATTTCTGGACACACTCATGTTGATTTCCCCTAGAACGTCACTAGGACTGACTGATTGTGGTTGATACTACTCCCTCTGATTGAGAAGTATTTTTGCTTAAGAGTTTGACCAGACAAACTTTTTTATATTTGGTTACCATTATGAATTTGCTTAGTAATGTTCATAACGTAATAAGTGATATTACTTGATCCATTACGAAATATGCTAGTGTAATGTATAACTATTTTTATCTAAATTAACATACTGTATTTCATATAGTGATGATCAAAGTTTGTCTTGACTACTATGTGAATATCACTATAACTGACTGATTGCTACAACTTTCTCTGACTGAGAAGTATTTTTTGTTTTAGGATTTGGCCAGCCAAACTTTTTTAGGTACCATTATGTTTTTTTAGTAATGTTCATAACATAATAACTGATATCATTTCATCCATTATGAAATATGCTACCGTAATGTATATCTATTTTTATTTGAACTAACATAGTTTCATAGGCTGATGATCAAAGTTTGCCTTGACTAATATGTGAATATTCAAAACGATTTACATCTGCGGTCGAAATTGATGGTAAATGGCAATCAGAGTTTGCCTTGACTAGTTTATACAGACCGGTAGAAATATATACCTGGATGCAGACAGGTTGTTTGTGTGGGTGGGTAGTTCTGGTGGTCTTGTTCTTTCCACGATATAAGAAGCTATCTGTCTGGGTAAGTTTTATGATTAACATTGAGTACTAATTTATATCTCTAGCTTTAGTCAATGAAGATATAGCCTTCCTTGATTTGAGTCTAATTTTCCACTTGATCATCACTTGATTGGTATATATGCAACCACCTGCAGTTTTATCCTTGGGAGTTCAGAGCTTTGAGTTATTTCCCTTCTGAAATCGTGTCCTTTTCAAAGGTAAATGAAGGGTTGTGATGCTTCTTCTTGAATTACTGTGAAGGGTTATTTGTATGGATGGGCAGACACCACCTCAGGCAGAGCCGATCAGCTGCTTCCGTGGACGCGTGGCTCCGGTCCCCCGCTCTGGACAACCTCCAGGAGCTCGACTACACCTTGTTCGAGCAGCCGCCGGCGTCGGTGTTCCGGTTCTCGCGCAGCCTCCGCGCTCTCACCATCGGATGCTGCAGCCTCCCTGATGACACCATCCCGGGGCCGCTTCTCTTCCCCCTGCTCAAGCACCTCGGGCTTGAAGACGTCACGATCTCCGAGCGCTCGGTGCAGAGCCTCATCGACGGGTGCCCCGCCATGGAGTCCCTGCATGCTGATCCACGCCTGCTTCGGCTTCCGCCGTGTCCGGATCGTCAACTCCCTCACCGTCAGAAGCATCGGCGTGCTCGACCAAACTTCTTACGCGGAGAGTGACCTTGTTCGGTTACAGGAACTATTCATCGACAACGCGCCTCGTCTCGAAAGGTTGGTCCGCAATGATGTGGAGAATGGTCTGCATGTTTCGGTGGTTGCCGCGCCTAAACTCCAGGCCATAGGCTTCCTTTCCGATGGATATAAGTTTTCCGAGCAGTGCTACCCTGATCACCTCTACAGGCTCGAGCTCGGATCCACGGTTATTCAGGTAACACATTGATCCATCAGAGTTTCTTTCTTTATCGCATTTTCAGTATGTCAAAACCACACATATCACATGCCTTGTTAATGTCGCCTTTCATATATACATGCTTGATAAAGGGACTGCGCGTCGAAAGTTTGGCAATGGCGGTCTCAACAGTCAAGATTCTTGCTTTCTGGACGAGAACTCTTTGCCTGGATACGATTGTTGAGTTGCTGAAATGCTTCCCGTGCTTGGAGAAGCTTTACATTAAGGTGACCATTCTCCATCAAAAGTTCAGATACTCCTTGCATATACTTCCATATGTTCTCAAGTGATTTATCTAATTATTAATTCTGCATGTTCTTTTTAGCCACACATGGGTTTGAGAGAGCCAAACAATTTATGGAGGCGTAAACACCACAATTTCATAAAGCGTCATGACATCCGTCTTAAGACATTGGTTTTGAGGCGGTACTGGGGAAACAAGTCGCAGGTTAACTTTGTTACGTTCTTCTTGTTGAACGCGAGAATGCTAGAGTCGGTGACACTTCAGGTTGAACGTTATAATGAGGAGTTTGTGGAAGATCAACGAACGAAGCTTCAGCTGGAGAACAGGGCTTCAAGAGCCGCTCAGCTCCATTTTACAACCCAGAGAAGTATCCGCAGTTCGGCGGACGTCAAACGTGTCCATGATTTGGATGTAGTTGATCCGTTTGAACCACCCTGTTGAAAATTACTTGGCTAGTCGGTCCATTGACGAGTTGCACTTGTCTATCAACTTATCCCATTTTGTGTTTTTGCCAAACCTTGGCTGGTTATGTTGTGCTTGTGGTTTATTAATTAAGTTTGTATTATCCTGGAAACTTATGGAATTGAAGAATCTATACTCCTGGAAATACTATACTATGTGGCATATCTTGGTTTTTGATACTCATAAGTCATAACAATCTCTGCAATCTCACTGTAAAACGAGGACTAATCAACAGTATTAGCTACAGTTAGAGTAGATAATATCTGGAGTCGCTCACCCAGTCTTGACGCCCACTGGAACAATACTGGGACTGATAGACTGTTAGTATTGAAGTTCCAGTTTGTCTGCAAAGTTTATTCTAAGGGGAAGGAGCAGATGGAACGAGAGAGTTTGTGTGAGCAATTGTTGATGCTAACATTGGGTTTTTTTCTTTCTTTCTGTTGAGCAGTTTTTTCTTGCTTATATCATTTCACGTTGTGTCTAAACTTGATAAGTTCACATGATTGTATTTTTTCTGAAGTTGGTATTATCCTAGGTTCACAAGAAAGGTTGTTTTATTGTAGAACATTGTGACACTTTGACAAGCTATCAGTACTACCGTTTATACTCTACATATGTGGCAACACTAGAATTTATTTATGGAGCACAGAGCATTGCAAATCTCACCGAAAGTTTGAGGACCGATCAACACATGTAGCTATCTCTTTGCTGTACTTGCACTTGAACTCTGGGAATGAGCAAGAGTTGCTGTTTACGAGTTCCAGTATATTATTTGTACCAAGTAGTTACATATATTCCTAGATTTTGAGGAATCATGTGGATCTCACAGAAAATGGGAAACTACTGGTTGCGTAGGAGGTGGGTTTTGTAATAGAGATGATCGCCATGTGTCTGCAGTTAGGGAAGGAAATGACAGCCAGCGGCAGCAGAAGCAGGAGGTATGCATGGTTCAGTCGGCCGGTGTAGCATCAAGCATGTTCTACCCGCCCAGCTGAACTCAGGAAATATTAAGACTCTTCACATAATATTTTTAGATGATTTTAGAGAGGGAGGCTTTCACCGTCAACAAACAGTAAAGACATCCAAACTCGAAAACATAATAAATATGCATACGGATTCCGTTTTCGATGAACTTGGGCTTGTTGAAAAGCAACAAATTCAGGAACCTCACAAAGAGAAACACCGAGAAGCAACAAGAATATAGGGATGCAAAGGATGCAAAGGATTGCGCTTCCTAAGACGATGCGATTAAGTTACTCAACTGAAAACCCCTCTTGATAGTGCGGCTATCTATCCTATAACCCGATCTACCAACAACCACCTTGAGACCGGTAAAAGGAAAACCTAGCAAGGCTATACCTTTGCCTTGCGCATCCCGCTTGATCTTGATGTCAACGCTTGAAGCTCTCTCAAGCCGAAATGCCTCACTTGATCATTGTTGCTTCGTGAAGACTCACAATTGCTCTCCCATACACCATGATGGGATAGCTTCATTGAGGCACATCTTCACATGTCCATTATCACCAAATGGACCATAGGCTTCAATCATGACATCTTCGATATGCTCATCTTAAACTTGTCCTTCTCAACCTTGATGACATCCAAGCTTGGTGAAATCCTCTCATGGGCTATATCAGATCATACTCTTGATGCAAAACAACTAACCCAAACACAAGTGCACATATATAGTGGGTTAGCTCATGAAGCATAATTGTCAAGGCTTACCGCCCACAAGATCATATGATCCAAAGTGGTACAATCTTTATGCGTTATGCGTTGACGAACTTAAAATCAATCTACACTCTTAGTCTTGGTCAACATTGTATCTCTTCATGCTCTATCATAATATCTTGATCATTCATTCCTTAACACATAAGCTAGAGCATGGTTAACTTGAGTTCCACGCAAGAACTCGATGTTCAATTCTTCATCTTGATCATATCATATTCTTCTCTTTAAATCGATGATCTTGATGCCAATACCAAGTGTATAAACATTATATTCATGTCATACACGCTTGAATCCAACATATGGACATCAAGAAATACCTATGAAATATTTCTTCATATAAACAAAATGAAAACATTAGTCCATAGAGGATTGTCATTAATTACCAAAAACACACTTAGGGCAATGTACCCTTACAAAAGCAATTGAACTAACAAAAAAAAACTGCATTAAGAATGACCAAACATCAGATTTAAACCAACTAGACAGATTTTGCATGACATAAACATTCAGATATTCAGAAATATAGTACAACGAGCACTCGGATATCATGACATGTTCTAGCCCGAGATGTTTGAGTGAGGGGAAGTGAAGCCCCGAGATGTTGTCGTCGGGGAGGATGCAGTATCCAATGGTGAGAGCATGGAGGCTAGGCGAGAATCAGAAGATGGATGCCCGCGGCTGCTCAAAGGGCGTAGTCAAGCTCTTGCGGGTCATCCAGAGCGGGGGACCAGAGTGACGCGTCCACAGTAGCTGATCGGCTGCTGAGGTGGTGTCTGGCGATGCAGAGACACGGGTGGGAACATAGGATATTTGAGATGACGGGAGCGAGATATACCCTGTAGGGGGCGAGGTCGTGGTTGTCAAGGTTCAAAGGGGCGTAGAGCCAGAGGTGGTGCCACCGGGAGGTGGGACATAAGGATCTAGGTGCGGGTGCCGTCCCTGGTAGGGAGGAGAGAGATGGTCTTGACGAGGATGGTGTCATACAGGTTGTTGATGGGGTCCTCGGGTGGTGGCCTTGACTCCACCAACTTCCTCATCTTCCTCATCATAGGACTGCTGCCAGGCGGCTGCGGCGGAGGAGCCTCGCGTCGCAGCATTTCTCCCACGTGCAGCAGAGGCGGCTGGCTAGGGCTCAAAGGGAACAACCGAAGCGGATCGACGGTTGAGTTTGAAATGGCTCACCAGAAAATGAAACAGCGCAGATTGTTTTGAGCTGGGCCTGGACGTTGGAAAGATAGGCCCAAAGTAACGGCTTCTTTTCAAGCAAAAATTCTAACCTCTATCATTTTTGTCGACATTTTATCTATCACCTTTTTTTTGAAACGGGGCAAAAGGAGCTTTGCCTTATATTGATATCTATCACCTTTTTAGTTTGCGAAGAATCTTCCCTGATTGTTTAATGTAGATTTGTGTGTGCCCGATAATTCAAAAATCTTGATTTTAGCAAGCTCAGGTCGATGCATATATTTCTATTGTAGATGATATACCAGATACTTACTAAAGATGTCAGGTAACAATTGTGCACTTGCATTGAATCATTTTTGATACATGGACGACATGTAAGATTGAAAACAGCAACACTCGAACTGCAGTTGTAGTTTGCGCTACCTTCTCAAAAATTTGAAGCTAAGAATCTATCTACGGGGAAAAGAATTTATGTTTTAGAATCGTTCTAGTTCAGCCACAAGTCCTCACATTTACCAGCTCGGGAAAACGATGACTTTGAGAATCTGCAGTATCCATATGTTCCTTGGCGTTCAAAATCTTTTGACCAATCAGTAGACTAGCGTTCATTTTTCTTAGAGAGAAGACTAGTGTGCAGTTCAAATTTAGAAAACAAACATCACAGATATGGTTCGGGTTCCTGCAGTGTCGACCAACCAACCGTTCCACAAAGGAAGCGGACATGAATATCAAGGATACTAGGGACAAGAAAGTTAGTGGTGATAGCTATATTGATGCTCACTTTGTTGCAGAACAACTGCACCGCCAAGCTGGCATCAAATGTGCCTCTAGATTGGCATGTAGAGAACAATTAATAACCTGAGAATACTTGTTGGCTGCAATGTTTCCAACATGTATGTTCAATGATTACAAAAGTATGAAGACCATATGATCTGATCCAGTCCAATTTAGGACCCCAAGACTGTTGTGCTCTTTAATGTGATCATTCCCTGTTTTAGATCAATATGATCAAGATTTGGTTTGATAAATCTGTGCAAGAACCCCCATCAATTTTAAGCAGACACTCTAGTGGATGCAATGCTAGTTCAGTAATGAAACACAGATGCACTCATAAAGAGCACAAAATATAAACTTTTTCCATTGTACAAGGCCAAGCAGTAGCAAGATATTGTGTACTCACAAATCATCCAGAAGATTCATAAATATAAGTAACCTAATTACAGCCCCGCAAAAAAAGTAACCATACTACGGAACTAAGAATATTCTTACTGACAGCTAAAATCTTGAACCCCTGTACCGCCACCGCCCAGCTGTCAACATGCAGTCCTTAATCACACATGCAAGACGGATATTCTGCTAAACTAACGAAATAACCGTGTCCTACGACCAATATTTTGCTAAACTAACAACAGCACCCAACGCTAGAAAGAGTTATGCGTTTGGGGAGACTGAGAATAATTTAATTTTTCTTGCCAGAATAAGATTGCCATGTACATCTCAACAAATTCATACTGGTAGTCAAATCTGAAAAAGTTTGGCTGGCCAAATCCTAAAAAGAAATACTTCTCCATCAGAGGGACTAGTAACAATCAGTCAGCCCTTGTGATGTTCCAGAAGAAATCAAGATGAGTACGTCCAGAATTTCGCGCCTCTTGCGGCAGTTACCCAGTGTTGACTAGTGTAAATATTACATTCAGGTTTGACACTGCCCATGGCCATACCTGGTCCCAATTTCCTTGGACATTAGTACTAGCTGTTATGTAAGAATTTTCAGTTATGGCGCTCAACCTGATCAACGCAACAACAGAAGTAAATTTCTGGACCAAAACTTCAGAATTAAGAATGCATTAGCATTTCCAGTGTATCAAGTAGGAGTATACCAATTCTGTGTACGCTCAAGTACCTATCAGTCTGAAAAAACTAACAATCCGACCCAAAGACGGCGTCTGGTTAGTTTGCCCAATTTATTGATAGATAACAG
Organism: Lolium rigidum; assembly: GCF_022539505.1. Taxonomy (NCBI): domain Eukaryota; kingdom Viridiplantae; phylum Streptophyta; class Magnoliopsida; order Poales; family Poaceae; genus Lolium; species Lolium rigidum. The sequence continues at coordinate 28,110,820 of NC_061512.1, forward strand.
GGGATTGCGGCGACGCAAGGATCGTCCGTTGCAGGGAGGAGCGAGACGATCTCGCCGAGGACGGCATGAGGGAGGTTGCTGATGGGGTGCTGACTTTTGTATACCAAACAGATTAACACTTGCTACCACATCCACACGTATGTGCGCCCAATGCCCCTCTCTTCTCATCTAGATCTGCCTATCTGTCATCCTATCTGAATGACTGAATTCAGAGAGACAGAGCCACGAGTGTCCTAATGAACTCTTCGTACAGGGAAAGTAAGCAAACAAGTTGTAACCACTCGCAGGCGAACTTCCACAACAGTAAAGAATGAAGCAAAGCATGCATATGCCCTGATTTATTCAGCCCTCCGAAATTTCTAAGCGCACTGCAAGAACATGTTCACAACAACAGCAGCAGACAATATAATGCTGGCAGGAGCTTGATGAGACTCCCCTGTCACAAATGAGCAGGACTGAAGTAACCTTACAGTAGTACAGACATATGGATCTGAGTGACTAGTACCACCATACAAGAAGTGCAGCAGCGGCGGAAGCGCAAAGCCGCATCCGGGAATGGAGCTGCCCTCCGGCCCGCGCGTGGGACCCGGACAGGAACCCGACCTGCCCGGCCGGCGGGCGGGGGCTGCGGGTCCCCGGCGGCGCTGGCGTTGCCGGCGGCGGCGGCGGCGGGAGCTGCGGCGGGGCGGTGGGAGGAGGCGACGACGGCGGCGGCGGGGAGTAGTAGTAGAACTGCTTCACCAGCGGCGGCGGCGGCGTCTGCTGCCCGGCGACGCCGTCGCGCGACGGCGCGGCGAGGAGGAGCAGGAGCATGAGGATTTGGTGCGGTGGTGGTGCCATGGGAGATGGAGTGAGAGTGAGAGTGAGGAGACACGTAAGCAAATGGTGGAAGTAAGCAGGGCGCTTTCGGCTATAGCTCGCGTGTGAGTTTCGCTGGAAAAAAAAGAGCCTTTTCTTTTGCGATTTCTTTTAAAATAAAAGTCTTCCTACTTTTTTTTAAATGTCGTCGGTGGGAGCCAAGAAAAGGAAAAAATTACAACTGAGTCCCTATATTTTTTCAACAAACACCTCACGAAGATGCGTAAAACGCGATCAAGCTCAGAGGTGTCGCCGACGGTACTTGACTTTCCTGCTTCCTCCACCAGGATTGAGACCACTTGGGGAAGAAGCACCGCTCATCGCCACGCCGGAGTTGGAGAAGATCCTTCGTCGGAGGAGGATGAAGCTCGAACCAAATTGGAAATCGAGCGCAGCAGTGCCAATCCTTTGGCCGAAGATAGCGACGGCCGGAGTTCGCCGTCGCTTGGAGGCTGCTGCCAAGGTCGCACGCTCCAGGAACCCCGAGCACCACCTGTGCAGGGTCGTTGCAGCCGCACCAACCCAATCCTCTCCCTCGCCACCGAGGCCGGCCAAGAGGAGAAGGAGGTGAACTCGACCACCAAAGCAGAGGTGGGGAAGACGCTTATTGAAGTAGGGCCTCGTCGCAGAAGCAAGCTTCACCTCCTCCCTCCTTAAGATCTTGGCGGAGCCACCCAGCGACGATAGCCTGATGTGGCGTCGACACTCTAGACTACAAGAAAACCCCCGCCAGCCTCCAGATTCACCGATGGTGGCACTGTCCTTCGTCATCGCCTCGCCTCCATGGCCGACAAGAGGAGGAACAAACAGTAGCCAAGCATCCCGAGTCCAGGGCAGCAGGAACAGATCTTATACACGGAGATCCCTGGGGTGGGCAGCCTCCCCGTCTCCGATCGCCGGAGTACGAGAAGACGCAACCACGAGCACATGAGGCTCAAGATCTGCGGCAGACAACCTTGAGCCCTACTCCAATCTACCGGCGTACAACCTAAACCTAAAAAAAACTAACCCTACTATCTACTCTGGCGCCCGCTCTCGCCATCTCTGGCCAGCAAAGCCGTCACAGAAGGCTCGGGAGCGGTCCGGACCCTCTCCAGAGACTCTCAAGGGGGGAGGGAGGAGAGAGAAGGGGGATGAGAGCCATCTCTAGATGGATGTGATGCATGTGGACCTTCCTAGTTTGAAACGGGAGTAAATTACATGGTTAATCATGGAACTTGTCCGTATATTTCGATTTAGCCATTGTATTCAAACAAACTGGAAATATTGTCAGTGAAACAGTGGGGCTGTGTCACGTACGATCACCGCCGGCGCTGCTGCTACGTATGGCGACGCGTGGCACACTGGGGCCCACCTGTCACTGAGACGAATTTCGGTCGGGCGGTTTTTTAAAAGGGGAACCCCTGGAGTTTGTTAACATTCGGCGAGGTGTGTTTTGCAAAACGGCAGCACTACATAAATCCCCTCTCCCCCCCCAAATCCCTAAATTCCCCTCTGCCCTGTTCTTCCCCAAATCGCTAAGTCCTCTCCGCCCTGATCGTCCGCAACTCCGGCGCGGCGCGTCCCCAACTCCGGCGCGGTGCCATGTCACTACCCGCAAGCAGCTCGTCCAGGTCGGGTGTGCATCGACGTTGGATGGCAGCACCGGCGATTCCGCTGGTCCCCTGCCCCAACTGCGGGAGGCAGGCCAAGGTGTACGTCTCCGACACGGATGAGCACCCCGGGTGGACCTTCTACAAGTGCAAGTACCACTCTGTAAGTGCTCTTTTTTGCTTGAATAGGCTTATAATTCGGGTTAATCTAGTGTTTATTTTGGTTGAATCCCGATTTGGTATGTTTGCACTTTGCAGTCGACATGCAATTTTTGGCATTGGGAGCGTGAGTATGTCATCTACTTGATCGATAACAATGTGCTGAAAGGCGATGCTGCTTTGGATGCGCTGGGGTGGGCTGAGGACAGGAGGGAAGAGCTGGAGCTTTCATTGGGGAAGAAGAAGCTAGCAGAAGAGTGGGGGAGTGGCAGTCAAGCTGGAGCATGCATTGCAGGAACAAGCAACGACAATGGTGCATTTGATGGCAACAAGAGGACAGTCTCTGAGCTGGTTCTGTTAGGCAGACAGACATTTATGCTTCTGAAGATTTTAGTGTCAATGCTCTTGTTCATTGCTGTAGCATGTGTGTTCTTCATATGGAAGAAGTATTTGTAAACTAGTGTTTCACTCTTTGTAGTATGTAGACTCCTAGTATGAGACTGTAACAGATGTAGTGGTTCATTGCTGTAGCAACAATAATGCATCATTACTGCCTTTTGATTTTGTGTGAACCAAGGTAATGCCATGTACTGGAAAATATGCTCTGTTATGTACTGGAAGTAATGATATGTGTGTGAATGAAGCTTTGTTTGCAAAATATGATCTGATATGTACTGGAGTATGTGTTTCCAAAATGTTGGCTGAAAAGCTCTTATATGGTCTGATATGGTGCTTTGCAAAATGTTGGCTAAACTGGTCTTATATGGCTAAAATGTTTGCAAAAGCTTGGCTGAAAAGCTCTTATATGGTCTGAAAATGGGTATCATCTCAAAGTGGTTATCATCTGAAAATGTCTGAAAGTTGTAGGCTAAAATGGTCTTATATGATGATATGTTGGCTATAATGGTCTGATATTAGCTGAAAATGGTCTGAAACTTGTCGACTAGTGTTAGGCTAGGTTTTCGACAAGCCTTGAGCTTTTGTCGACTAGTGTTAGGCTAGATTGTCCACAAGCCTTGAGCTTTTGTCGACTCGTGTTAGGCTAGGTTCTCGACAAGTGGTAGAACTGTCAACTAGTTCTAACCTAGATTCTCCACAAGTGCTACATTTGTCAACTAGTGTTAGGCTAGGTTCTCGACAAGTGCTAGACTTGTCGACTATTGTTAGGCTAGGTTGTCGACAAGCGCTAGACTTGTCGACTAGTGCTAACCTAGGTTCTCGACAAGCACTATACTACTAGTGCTAACCTAGGTTCTCGACAAGTGCTAGACATAACAAAATGATCACAAATCAAGAGCTGGACATAACAAACATGATGACATATCACATATCAAGTGCTAGACATAACATGATCACATTATCACATATCAAGTGCAAATATCTAGTCATAACATGATCACATGTCAAGTGCAAATATCTGGTCACTGCAAGTGCAAAATATGAGGTCATAACATGATCACATGATCACATATCAGGTCACTATAAAATATCAGGTCACTTATAGTCTATAAAGTGCAAACATAACTTTCCACGGACCTTCCTGGTGCATCATTACAAGTCTAGAAAGTGCATCATTCATCTGAATTCATCAAACATGTTAACTTTTCCCTTTGGAAACAGATGAACAGGTGACCTAGCTCTTTTCGTTTTCTTCTTTTCTTCAGCTTCGTTCTTGTGCTTTGCAGCTACCTCCCTCTTCACCTCTGATATGATCTTCCTGGTCTCTGCATCAGCTTTCCTCTTTATAGCTAGCTCTTCCTTTTTTGCTTGCCTCATCTCTGCTTGTGCATATCTCCTTTGCTCAACCTACACTGCATTTCTTTGTTCATTCTCCAATTTTCTCTTCTCAGCTTCATCTTGTCTCTTCAGTTGTGCCTCATATCTTGCTTCTAGGATTTCAGTCCTTTTTATCTCCAGATCATGAGCTCTGGATTGCTTCTGCACATTCAACCTTTGTGCAAGCTCACCTTGCCTTATTGTGGAGGAACTAGGACCTGGCTGGTTAACAAGCCTTTGAGCTGAAGTGAGGAAGGAAGACTCAAGCCTTTGAGCTAAAGTGAGGAAGGAAGACTCTGGCAGTGGCATTGGAGCCCTAACTCTTGGTGTTTGCCTCTGTTGCATTAGCTCATTCAGAAGTGAATGGTTATATGTAGGAGCTTGTCCTCCATCTCCATGTCTACTTGCTTGTCCTACATCTCCTTGAGTTGCTCCTCCATCTCCTTGTGTTGCAGTTGTACTCTTCTAGAAAACGAGCAACACATATGGTTATAAATTGCAGTGGTTCATGACAGTAGCTACAAAATGTTCAAGGAAAAAGCAGCAACATGCATACCTGAGTTATGACAGGTTCTTCTGGTGCCTCATCTTGCACAGTTGTTCTACATTGTTTGCTGCATTTGGTGGGGGCATTCCAGCTTTCAGGTACTTGCAACCCTTTCTGTTATGGTCTGGTGCATGACAGTAGCCACAATGTATGATAGTTCCATGCCTTGTTAGTTTCCTTCCCCCACTGGCATGATCAAGCTCATATGGGGCCTTCCTTCTTCTCTTGGTGGGTCTCCCAACTTTCTTCAGGTAGTGTGGTGGGTGAATGACAGTTCCATTTAGTTTCTTCCATTCTGTCTTGTCTCTGCATGGCATGATAATATTTCCATAGACTCTCTTCAACATTTCCACAGAATAACAGTCGTCAACAACTGTCAGAGGGTCAATGTCTTCTCCCCTCAATGCAGCACATGCATGAGGGTAAGGGATGCCACTAAGATCTCATCTTCTGCATGTACATGACTTGTGCACTAGGTCAATAATAATGCCACTACCACCATCATCAACTGCAAAAATCCCTTCTCCTGCTCCATCTGCAAAAATGTTTGCAGCTATTTCCATATTCTTCTCAACCTTCTTTTTAATTTTAGGGCAAACTGGACCCACCATCTTCTCTTCTTCCTTGAGCTTGGTATAATGCATTATCGTGAGCTGGTGCTTGATCCTCTCAAGCATTGATAGCTTAGGCAATTCTCTAGCTTCCAAAATGTACCTACATTTCAATGCATGTCAGCAAAGTCAGCAATTGAAGTTTTAACATCAGGTTATCATGAAGTAAGCATTGATATGTTGTTCAACTTACTTGTTGAACACCTCTGATATGTTGTTCAACAGCACATCACACTTGGGAAGATCAGATCGAAAAGCTCTGACCCAAGTGTTTGGTGGTAGCTCTTCCAACCATGCATGAGCTTCTGGATTTAAAACTTTCATCTCTTCCATGTTTGCCTCCCATTTGGTGACAGTACTGCTCCTAGCTATCTTCCATAGCTGGTTCTTGAGCACATCACCTCTAAAAGTTTACTGGAAATTCCGCCACATATGCCTCACACAGAATCTGTGCTCAGAGTTTGGAAAATATCTTGCACAACCTTGATCAGACCCTACCAACCAATTCAAGGACAATCAACATAAAACACTACAACCACAAAGTATAGTCAGCATGAGAAAATAAGAAAAACAAATACCTTTTATTTATCAGACATCACAGTCTAGGGGTATGTATTTTCTATGCCAATGTCTTCTTTTAAAGTATGCAGAAACCATCTCCAAGCTTCAGTGTCATCTACTTCAACAACAACAAATGCTACTGGGAATATGCAGTCATTAGGGTCAACTCCCACTGCAGTCAGAAGCTGGCCTCTGTATCTGGTCTTAATGGGGCAGCCATCTATGAATAAAATAGGTCTGCAACCATACAGAAAGCCCCTTTTGCAAGCATCCAAGCTAACATAGCACTTCTTGAACCTTGACTGTTCATCTAGTGCCAGATAAAAGATGCTTCCAGGGTTACTAGTCATCACCTCATTAATTAGCATACTCCCGTAGCATCTTGTACTGACCAATCTCATCACCATATATTTCCATCATAGCTAACCTTCTTGCTCTCCAAAGCTTGCTTCTACTAGGCTTCATATTCCACTCTTTCTGAATAATTCTTGTGAAATTCTTCATACTCATGCCTTCATCAGCTCTCAATTGTTCAACATACTTCTCTGCAAGAAAATTTGAGGTAAATGCATTCAGCTGCCATACCTTGCTGCATGTGTGCTTTGCAGTGTATGTCTTAACTCGAAATTGGTCTGTTATGTTGTCCTTTGATGCCTAAATATACCAAGGACAGTTCCCCTTGCACTTGACACAAATCCTGTCACAGTCATTGACTTTGAATTTTAAATCTCTCCTTTGACAGCTGTATTTCCTAATAGCTTTCCTCAACACCTCCACATTGTCAAATACCTTCCCAATATGGAAAGATGGGTTCTTCATATTGATGACCCACAAGTATAGGGGGTGTCTCGTAGTATTTTCGATAAGTAAGAATGTCGATCCCAACGAGGAGCAGAAGGTGTTGACAAGCAGTTTCGATGAAGGATTCACTGTAAATGCTCACAGACAAGTATTCAGGGGGTTTTGATGTAGCAGGTGAATAAAGTACGAGTAAGTAAAGTGCGAGAGTAACAATTGCAGCGAGTGGCCCAATCCTTTTTAGCACAAAGGACAAGCCGGTTTGTTTACTTATAATGACCAAACGTTCTTGAGGACACACGGGATTTTAGTCTAGTGCTTTCGCTACATATGGCTAATTAATCTTCATTGTTTTGATAAGTGTTGTGTGGGTGAACCTATGCTAATGCACCGCCCTTCCTAGGACTAATACATACTTGTGATTATACCCCTTGCAAGCATCTCGCAACTACAAGAAAGTAATTAAGATAAATCTAACCACAGCCTTAAACTCCGAGATCCTGCTATCCCTCCCTGCACCGATATACCAACGGGGGTTCAGGTTTCTGTCACTCCGGCAACCCCGCAATTGGCAAACGAATACAAGATGCATTCCCCTAGGCCCATAAAGGTGAAGTATCATGTAGTCGACGTTCACATGACACCACTAGAAGAATAACACCACAACTTAAGTATCATAACATTGAATATTACTCAACCATACTTCACTACTAACATTTAGACTTCACCCATGTCCTCAAGAACTAAACGAACTACTCACGAGACATCATATGGAACATTATCAGAGGTAATATGATGATGAATAACAATCTGAACATAAACCTTGGTTCAATGGTTTCACTCAATAGCATCAATAACAAGTAGAAATCAACACCGGGAGAGTTTCCCCTATCAAACAATCAAGATCCAACCCGAATTGTTACGGCGGTGATGATGTGCAGCGGTGGAGACGGCGGTGATGATGATGTAGATGATGACGATGGTGATGGAGATGATGTCCAGCTCGATGACGGTGACGATGGCGTCGATTTCCCCCTCCGGGAGGGAATTTCCCCGGTGGATCTCAGCCTGCCGGAGAGCTCTTTTCTCTCTGGTGTTCTCCACCCCGCAGAGGCGGCTGTGACTCTTCGCGACTATCCCCCCGGAGCTTAGGTTTTAGGGACGAAGAAATACGCGAAGGAGAGGAGGCCAGAGGGGGCTGTGGGCCCCCTCCCCACAAGGCGGCGCGGTCAGGGCAGGGCCCGCGCCGGCCTGTGAGGTGGGCCCATGGCGGCCCTCCTTCTAGCTCCCTTCGTCTTCTGAAAAATAGGATTTTTCATATAAATTCCGTCGATTGTTGATCTTCCGAAATATTGCATTCTGACGGCGCTTTTTCCAGCAGAATCCTGACTCCGGTGCGCGATCCTCCAATAATCATGAAACATGCAAAATAGATGAAATAACATAAGTATCATCTCCAAATATGAAATATATCAATGAATAACATCAAATTATGATATAAAATAGTGATGCAAAATGGACGTATCAACTCCCCCAAGCTTAGACTTCGCTTGTCCCCAAGCGAAACTGAACTCGGTAAACAGGACCACATGTTTATGGAGTGAAGAGTCGATAAATAAAATACGGACAAGAAGCATCATATTCATTCACACAAGACATTCTAGTAAACAACTTCCTCATATAATTCAACTTGAAACAAGTATAAGGTAATCACAAATAAAGGTGCATAAGAAATCATAGTTGGTGATGGCAAACTTCGTTCTTGGTCAAAGAACAATTAACAGGTTATACTTATCTATCGAGCAGCGCTCTCATGTTAAAGTTTATATGGCACAACTTGCATACTCAATCATAATAATCTCCTCATAATCATTGATAACTTTCAAAGCTATATTCATTCGGATAAAACTTGTACTAAACAAGGAAGAGTAAAAGACATGATGAAGTAAATCACAATATAGATGGTTTGATCACAACAACTCAAATTCTTGCTTAAGATGGAGAGAAATAGGTTTACTGACTCAACATAAAGTAAAAGACAGGCCCTTCGCAGAGGGAAGCAGGGATTAAATCATGTGCTAGAGCTTTTTTCAGTTTTGAAATCATATAAAGAGAATAAAAGTAACATTTTGAGAGGTGTTTGTTGTTGTCAACGACTGGTAGCGGGTACTCTAACCCCCTTGCCAGACAAACTCTCGAAGAGCGGCTCCCATAAGATTTTATTTTAGGTTGGCACTCCTCCCAACCTTTGCTTAAACAAACCATGGCTAACCGAATCCTCGGGTGCCTGCCAACAATCTCATACCATGAAGGAGTGCCTTTTTATTTTAGTTTAATTTAGGTGACACTCCTCCCCTCCTTTGCTTTCTCAAGCCATGGCTAACCGAATCCTCGGGTGCCTTCCAATCAATCACATACCATGGAGGAGTGTCTATTTATAAAATTATGAAGGTTAATTAATCGGGGCTGGGAACCCCATTGCCAGCTCTTTTTGCAAAATTATTGGATAAGCGGATGAAGCCACTAGTCCATTGGTGAAAGTTGCCCAACAAGATTGAAAGATAAAACACCACATACTTCCTCATGAGCTATAAAACATTGACACAAATAAGAGATAGTAAATTTTGAATTGTTTAAAGGTAGCACACGAAGTATTTACTTGGAATGGCAGGAAATACCATGTAGTAGGTAGTTATGGTGGACACAAATGGCATAGATTTGGGTTAAGGTTTGGATGCACGAGAAGCATTCCTTCTCAGTACAGGTTTTTGGCTAGCAAGGTTAATTAGCAAGCACAAGAGTTGAGGGAAACAAACAAATATACATGTGATAGAAACAATCATGCATCTTCCTTGTAAGCAGAAACAATTTTAACTTCAGAATAATAAGCTATGAGCTAACAAGAAAAGAAGACAATGAAACAACTACATGTATTTCTCTTTTCTACTTAAACCTCAAAGTGTTATTGCTATTGACCAATGCTAAGTTTGCCAAAACCAAATAGATTTATTCAATGCTCCCAAAGTGATACCAATACTAATAACACGATCAATCATATAATAGGGATTGCAAACTAAAATAAGATGTGCAATATGTAAATGATAAGACTTCTCATTAATATTCCATAACGATAACTCACACCAAGGGATACATAGACAAACAACTAAAGGAGAGATACTTCCACACTGCAACCCATCTTATATGATAACTTCCCTACTCATGATATGACACTACTTGATAGTAAAAAGTAAAAGATAGTGATGATGTGATACCGCGGCACTCCCCCAAGCTTGGAACAAACCAAGGGGATGCCAATACCGATGATGAATTACTCCTTCGGCGATGGTGGTGATGAATTCTTCCCGCGATTCTTACAGATCTCCTTCAGCCTTCAGCTTCTCGCCTTGGCGTTCCGCACTAAGACTCGAAGAGATTCATTGTTATCCGAAGTTGGCGGTGGCGGCCTTGTGATGGGAATCGAGTAATATTCCAGCATTCTACGGAGTCGGTAATTCTCCTCCCGAAGTATCTCCACTTCTCTTCTTAGAGCACTGGTATTGATCACAAAACTAATCGGTAGCCCGTAGAGCTTCTTCCAACACAGTGGAAAGAGTCGAGGCTAGGAGCAGGTGGTAAGGGTCCCTGCAAGTTATGAGAGAAAGAACGTCGAGTGTCAACAGATCCCACCAAGATTTGCTTACTCCCAACGGCTTGTTGCTCTTGTTTTGACGACACCCTCTTCACTTCTTCCTCCGAAAGCCCCTTGCCCTTGTTGTTGGAGGCCATGGTGCTCCTAGATTGAAAATAGATCCTGGCAGAAACAGCTCAAAACAAAACACGTCGAGAAAACGATATACGGACCTCCAGGGGTCCGGGGGATTATATAGCAGGAATTTTTATGTCATAAGGAAAGTACCAGGTCGAACCAGAGTCGGAGAGGGGCGACGAGGTGGCCACCTCATAGGGCGGCGCTGCCAGGCTGGGGCCCGCGCCGGCCTATGGGGGCACACCCTCGTACGTCTCCTCCACTCCGTTTCGATCTCGTAATTTTTCATATTTTCCAAAAACAGCAAAAACATTGTTCGGAAAGTAAATCGCGAACTTTTATTACCAGTACTATTACCTATTCAAAGTCGAGTTCTGGCGGACTATCAATTTGACCTTTGATGAAAGCCTCCGGTGTTTCCACTCAAATAACATCAACATCTTCATTATAAGAATCACCTGAGATATAATGCTTGAGTCTTTGTCCATTCACCACTTGTGAGGCATCGCCTTGGAGAGAGCTAATTTTAATTGCTCCTGAACGATACACCTCCTCAACGACATATGGTCCTTCCCATTTCGAGAGTAATTTCCCTGCAAAGAATCTGAGACGAGACCGATACAATAGGACTTTATCCCCAATATTAAATTCTCTTTTGATAATTCTTCTATCATGCCATTTCTTAACTTTCTCTTTAAAGAGTTTAGCATTTTCATAAGCTTCACTTCTCCATTCATCTAGAGAACTTAATTGTAGCAACCTCTTCTTACCGGCTAGTTTAGGATCTTTATTTAGTTCTCTTACAGCCCAATAAGCTTTGTGCTCTAGTTCTAAAGGTAAATGACAAGCTTTTCCATAGAACATTTTATAAGGTGACATACCCAGGATTTTTATAAGCAGTTCTATAAGCCCACAATGCTTCCTTCAATTTACTAGCCCAATTCTTTCTAGATTTATTAACAGTCTTTTGCAAGATAGATTTAATCTCTCTATTTGATAGTTCTACTTGCCCACCAGTTTGAGGATGATAAGCGGAAGCGATTCTATGATTAATACCATATTTAGCAAGAGTTTTTCTAAAACCACCATGAATAAAATGAAAACCCCCATCAGTCATAATATATCTAGGAACTCCAAATCGAGGAAAAATAATATCTAAAAGCATTCTTAAAGAGGTCTCACCATCAGCACTTTTTGTAGGTATGGCTTCCACTCATTTAGTAACATAATCAACGAAGAACAAGTATATGAGTGTTACCTTCTGAAGAGGTAAAAGGTCCCATGAAGTCAAATCCCCAACAATCAAATGGTTCAATAACAAGAGTATAATTCATAGGCATTTCATTGCGTCTGGAGATATTACTGTTGTGGGTATACTTCATGGGTGTACCATCGACAGTGCCTAGATCCGGCAAGCCCGGGTGGCCCACAGACGGTGATGAGGCATGTGGCCCATCGGGCGGCCCAGTTGCTGTTGATCATGCAGAAGAAGTCCAGCCCAGATCAGCAGGCCGGATCCGTACCGACCTAGGAGTGACCCGGATCCAGTGGAGGCCCATGAGGAACCCGGATCCAAGCACGACGTGTATGGAAGGCGGATCCGTGACGTGCACGGCAAGATATTGTTCCGTAGCTAGGCTGTCTGTAATCCGGCTAGGACTCTCCATGTAAACCCTAGATCCGTGCGCCTTTATAAGCCGGATCCCCGGGAGCCCTTGAGGCAGAACCACAACTCATTGTAACAACGCGAAAGCGCCCAGATAATTCCGCATGCAGCAGCAGAGGCCCCGTCATCGTGCAGGTGTTCCGAAGCCGGGTAACTCGCGTACCACCGTCCCGTGTGCACTCCGCCCTATGGCCCCTACTTCTTCTCCCCTCGTGAGGATCCCTCCTCCGAGGTACCGTCGATTAGGCAACGACGCTGGCGCCCACCGTGGGGCCTCGTGGCGTCTCGGAGGCCGGAACCGGGAGGGTTCCGCCATGGGAAGCTACGACGACACCATCGCCGTGGGGCGCGTCCTTTACGCCGGGAATCTGCCGATCGTCCCTCCGGATGAGTGCTGGATTCCGGCTAGGAAAAACCCCGTCAAGCTCTCCATCGTCCCAATTGGCGGCATTCACATCTTCATCGGGGAAACCGTCGATTCTGACGGAAACCCACTGGTAAGTAACGCAGACGCGACCGCCGCAGAGCCGGACGCTCGTCGCGAAGATCCGATCCGAGATGCAGGAGCTTCCGAAGGAAGATTCCGCCTGGATCCGGAAATTTCAAAGCCCACCCAATCCGCCCCCGAGCAGGAAACAAAGGTGGAAGACCAATGCAGATCCGCCCGGGTTTCCCGTGTGTTAGAAAAGCAGAGGTGCCACTTCGTACACTTCTTGGCCCATACCGCCGGAACCGCCCCTCAAGAAGACTCGGAGCTGGTCCCGAGCGTGTAGAGGCACCGGAAAACGGCGCAGATCCGGATCAGGCTCAGCTTGTCGGAGAAAGCGAAGCTCCGGTTGAAGAGTCGATTTTGGGCAATCTGAGCCCAATTTCCGGCGACACCCCGTCCATGGAATCTGATGACTTCGTTCGCAAGATAAGGGAGTACGGATACGGCGATCAGCCTGAAGTCGACTCCGCCCAGCCCAAGCAGGTTCTCGCAACGGTAGCAGCGCCGGGACAACCGGATCCGGAGACCAAGTCAGCCAATCCGACCCTCAACCATCCCATCAAGGATCTCCAATGTCTCGGTGCGACCCCAAAGGGATTCTCCCTCGGGGAAATCTTGTCAGCCAGAGGAGGTGGCCGCGCGAGCAGTTCTTAACACACCTATAACCCCGGGCGACGCCGCAGATCCGGAGGCCCTAGAGACCGCCGTAAAGGAAATGCTGGCCACAGCCCAAGAGGCTCGCCGATACCGAAGCTGCGTTAAGGATAGGAAGGGCAGATCATGCAGCCTGGACGGAAAACTTCGAGAGACAGGACCGCGAGATTGCTGCCACACTCGAGCAGGTCAAGAGCATGAGGGCTGAGTGGGAGGTAAAGATGACCTACGCGTAGGCGGAGGCCGATCGAATTGTTAGAGAAGCAATTCCGCCTCGCAGAATACCCTTCAACACGCCCGCAGATCACCAGCCGCTGGAAACTCCCAAGGACAACATACGAAAGCAGCCGGAATTGCCGAAGAAGAAGGACGAAGAAGTTGACATCAACTATCTCCGCACACTTGTCGCTTCAGCAATGCAGCAGCAGAGCAAGGCAGATACTTCGCGCAGGTTGGAATCCAATCCGGATAACTGTGTATCTACCGCGCAGAAGGACGATGAATCGCACACCGGATCCTCGGAGCGCAGAAGAAGGGCCAGGGAGCACCCAAATCCGATCCCCGTTCCGTCACAGACGCCTCCGTCGGATCCAAGGAAGGGAAAGGACGCGATGTACTCCGGAAGAGACAAATACCGCAACCCCTCACCTCCACCCAACGGTTACCCGCGACCCCCTCGCCACCGTAGTCCAGCCGGAAACACCAGGCCCGTAGGGCATGGTACGCTTGTTATCCGCGACAACGTGCTGCCAAGAAACAGAAACAGGGAGCGCTCGCCGGAACCTCGCCGGAATCGAACAATGTTCATGAGCCCGAGCCCAGGAGGAGTCGGAATGAAGACCGCGGTCCGCAGCCTCGCCGGAACCGCGATCCGTAACCTCGTCGGAGCCGCGACCCGCAGCCTCGCAGAGCCGGACCCAGAGCCTCGTCGGAGCCGTGACCCGGAGCCTCGCCGGAACGACCAGGGCAGCCAGCCGCCAAGGCGAAGGCAGCCACAGGAGCCGGAGTCAGCACCAGGAAGGCCGAGGAGATTCAGATGGCGGAATTAAGAAGTCGACCGCCCACCTCGCAGTCTCCTCACCACCACCTAGCGGCGGCGGCGGAGGTGGAGGCGGAGGCAATGGCCGGAGATCTCGCTCCGCTCCAAGTCTCCTCGCCACGGCTCGCGCGACGCGCGGGACCGCCTTAACGAGTACGTAACCGACTACATTGGTCCGAAGTGCTTTGGCAGGATGATTCGAGAGGAACCAAAGCCAAGGATGAACCTCAAGCTACCCGGAAATCTGAAGCATTATGATGGCACCGAAAGGCCGGATACCCGGATTGAGGATTACTACAATGCTGTAACCTTCGCCGGAGGAACCCCTAACATCGCCCGCCGCATGCTCCAGCTTGTACCTTGTAGGTCCAGCCCGGATCCGGCTCAGCCGACCTCGAGAAGAACTCCATCTTTTGCCGGTTCGACCCGAAGAACGCTTTGAGAAACACTTCAGGGGCACCTACAAGAGACCTGCCACAACAAGCGACCTACAGGCTTGCATCCAGAAGAAGGGCGAAACATCGAGGAATTTCCTCACCCGATGGTTGGCATGCAGAAACGAGTGCGAGAACGTTGACAACCGCACAGCAATGCACGCCTTCATTGGGGGCTTGCAGCGAGGAGGATTGCTGCGACACAAGCTAACCTGCATGGTCAATGCAAATCAACCGACGTTGGATGACATGATCACCATCGCTAGCGATCACACCGCCGCCGATGACGACGCGGGCGGTGATCTCGCAGCTACAGCAATCCCCCTGCACCAACAAAAGAAGAACCGTGACAACGGCGGCAGCAGCAGCCATAAGCGCAAGAACCCTGATGACCAGAAGAGTGGCGGATCCGAAATGGTCGCCATGGCGTTTCAACGCGGAGGTCCAGGAGGCGGAAGAGGACGCGGACGCGGAGGCGGAGCCGGCAGGGTCGGCAAGCATACCTCCGAGGTCACCGCCGCCGGATCCCGCGCACCGCAAACCTATGAGGAGTACAGCAGACATGCCCCGCCCGGCCCATCCGGATCCGGTTACAGTGGAAGTCCACTCATACCAACCGCAACTGCAAGTGGGTCAATGATCTAAAGAACGACCCGGAGGCCGGATACAAGCGCGCCCGGAAGCACCGCCCTCGCGGAAAAGGTGGCAAGGGCAAGAACAAGGACAAGGAGGACGATAGTTCCGAGGCGATGGATGAGGATGATAACTCGCCGGATCCCAAGGCAGGATCCGCAGGAAAATCCAACCCATTCGACAAAAAGAGCGTGGGGGCTTACCACACTTTCCTCGGAACCCCAACAAGACGCGCCTCCAAGTCGGCTACCCGGATCCCGAACGCCATAGTTCCGGCTGTGCCGCAAGACGTCAGGTGGTCGGAAATCCCGTGCACATTTGATCGGAAGGATCATCCCGCAATTGTGCCGAAGGAATGCTACGCCTTGGTTGTAAGTCCCCGCATCGATGGGTATGACTTCTCCAAGTGCCTCATGGATGGTGGAGCTAGCCTGAACATCATGTACCTCGGAGACTCTAGAGCGGATGAACCTCACCAAGGAACAGCTCAAACACAGCACCACCGAGTTTCATGGCGTGGTTCCGGGTAAGAAGGCGAACTCCCTCGGCAGACATCACACTTCCCGTGGCTTTTGGCGATGTTCATAATTTCCGCGAAGAAAAGATCACGTTTGAAGTTGTGCCCTTCAAGAGCTCCTACCACGTCATCTTCGGCAGGCCCACCTACCACAAGTTCCACGCAAGAGCGTGCTACATCTACAACAAGCTCAAGATTCCGGGTCCTAAAGGCATGATTACCGTATCCGGAGACTACAAAAAGGCTCATGAGTGCGAGTTAGGCGAAGCCGCCTTCGCAGAGTCTGTGATATCCGGAGAAGAGCTGAAAGGCTACAGAGCCGCGGTGGATCCGACTGAAATGCAGACCACCAAGAAGCAAATCTCCGAGCAGAAAACCTCCTTCAAACCCGCGATAGAAACCAAGAAGCATGACCTCATCCCAGGTGACTCTTCCAAACAGGTTTCAGTCGGAGCTAACATGGACCCCAAATAGGAAAGCGCGCTCGTCGAGTTCCTCCGCGCCAACATGGATATCTTCGCATGGCAACCTTCTGACATGTCCGGAGTACCTAGGGAACTCGCCGAGCACTACCTCAACATAAATCCGGGGGCCAAACCAGTGAAGCAAGCTATGCGACGCTTTGGAGATAAGAAGCGCCGCGCCATAGGAATGGAACTAGCAAAGTTACTAGAAGCAGGTTTTGTAATAGAAGTTATCCATACCGATTGGGTCGCGAATCCCGTCCTTGTACCCAAAAAGAACACCGAAATACTAAGAATGTGCATCGATTACTCTGGCTTGAACAAACATTGCCCGAAGGATCCGTTCCCCTTGCCGCGCATTGACCAAGTCATTGATTCGACGGCGGGGCGGAACTTCGTGTTTTCTTGATGCGTATTCCGGTATCATCGATTCGGATGAAGGAATCCGACCAAAAGGCGACTTCATTCATTACCCCTTTGGTACTTACTCGCTATGTTACTATGCCTTTTGGTTTGAAAAATGCAGGTGCTACTTACCAACGTACGATGCAGCGGTGCCTCGAAGGACCAAATTGGCCGAACGTGCACGCTTACGTCGACGACATCGCGGTCATGACCCGGAAAGGATCCGACTTGATTAGCGATCTCACGTAAACCTTCGACAACCTCCGCAGGTACAAGATGATGTTGAATCCGCCGAAGTGCGTCTTTGGCGTGCCAGCTCGGAAAACTCCTTGGCTTCATAGTCTCTCACGCAGGCATTGAGGTTAACCCGGAAAAGATCAAGGCAATCCTGTGCATCAAAAGGCCAACTTGTCTCAAAGATGTGCAACGACTAACTGGTTGTGTTGCAGCAATCAGTAGGTTTGTTAGCCGTCTTGGCGAGAAGGCACTACCTCTGTACAAGCTGCTGAAGAAAACAGACAAATTTGTCTGGGACGACGCAGCTGATGCAGCTCTTCGAGGGTTGAAGGAAATACTCACCTCCCCACCTATCTTGGCAGCTCCAAAGAGAGTCAGAGCCAATGCTCCTTTATCTGGCAGCTACCAACAAAGTCGTCAGCCTCGTCATCGTGGTGGAGCGAAAGGAAGAAGGTCATGAATATGATGTCCAGAGACCTGTCTACTACATTAGCGAGGTGCTAACGGAATCAAAACAGAGATATCCTCACTTTCAGAAGCTAGCTTATGGCGTGTTCCTAAGCAGCCGGAAGCTGAGGCATTATTTCCAAGAGCATCCAAGAATGGCCGTGAGCAAGGCTCCGCCGTCAACAATTCTCAACAACGCCGACGCAACAGGACGTACGGCTAAATGGGGCATCGAATTATCCGCCTTCGACATCGCTTACAAGCCAAGGACCGCGGTAAAATCTCAGTGTTCCGCAGATTTCGTTGCAGATTGGACGAAGCTCCGGATGCAAGTCCGGAGCCGGAACCGTAAACATGGGTCATGCACTTCGATGGATCCAAGCAGCATCAAGGCTCAGGAGCCGGAGTCACCCCGAAGTCCCCTACCGGAGAAGAACTGCAGTACGTTCTGCAGATCCACTTCGAAGCCACAAACAACATGGCGGAATACGAGGCTCTACTACACGGTCTGCGCATCGCTAAGGAAATTGGGATCAAACACATCATATGCTGTGGAGATTCCGACCTGGTGGCACAACAAGTAGCCGGAACATGGAACGCCAGAAATTCCGTCATGGCGGCCTACAGAGACGAAGTTGACGAGATCGCCAAGAGCTTCCTCGGATACGAAGTCAAGTACGTCGAGCGAGACGATAACACAGCGGCGTACATGCTATCCAAGCTCGGATCCGGCAGGAAACCAATTCCGCCCGGCATTTTCCTCGGAACATCTCCGGATACCCTCGCTAAGGGCGCTAACCCGGAAAACCCGGAGGTGGCGGTGTCTCCGGCTAGGGAAGTGATGGCTATCATTCCGGCTTGGACCCAGCCTTTCCCGGACTACCTCATCGATCAGAAGTTGCCAGAGGACGAGGTCCTCGCACGACAGATCGTCAGACGAGCAAGAACCTACACAATAGTTGATGGACAGCTCTACAAACGAAGTGCAGCAGGGGTATTTCTTAAATGCGTCTCCAATCAAGATGGCATTGAAATCCTCAGAGAGATCCACGCAGGGGACTGCGGGCATCACGCCGCTCCCAGATCACTCGTTGCAAAAGCTTTTCGGTTAGGTTTCTATTGGCTTACAGCCTAAAGAAGACGCCGATAAAATAGTCAAGACCTCGCCGAGGTTGTCGATACTACGCTACTCAACCAAACGCTCCAGCCCAAGAGCCGAAGACCATACCTATCACCCGGCCATTTGCGGTCCGGGGGCTTGATATGGTTGGTAAGTTAAAAAGATCATCTCCTCGGCGGTTTTGAGTACCTCCTAGTCGCCGTTGACAAGTTCAAGCAAATGGATCGAGGCTAAGCCGATGAGAAAAGCCGACGGTGCTACGGCACTAAAATTCGTCTGCAGCCTCGTGATGAGATTCGGCATCCCACACAGCATAATCACAGATAATGGCACGAACTTCGCTCAAGGAGAATTGAGGGATTATTGTGAAACAATGGGGATACGACTGGACCTCGCATCTGTGGCTCATCCACAGTCCAATGGTCAAGTTGAAAGGGCTAACGGCCTAATATTATCGTGAATTAAACCACGCCTTGAAGGACCGCTCGCGACGAGCAGCTGGAGCTTGGGCTGATGAGTTGGAGGCTGTTCCGTGGAGTTTACGAACTACCCCTACCGGATCAACAGGGTTTACCCCTTTTTTCCTGGTATACGGATCCGAAGCCGTGCTTCCCTCCGACATCATCCACGATTCACCGCGAGTTTCCGCCTACAATGAAGAAACAGACGACGAGGCCAGACAGCTATCTCGTGGACCCGATCGAGGAAGCTCGGAACTTAGCGGCACCGCAGATCCGCCATCTACCAGCAAAAGCTCCGACGTTATCACAGGCCGTCGAGTTCGGAAACGCTCCTTCATGGCGGAGACCCGGTCCTCCGCCTTCGACAGGTGAAAGACCATAAGCTGCAATCTCCATGGGAAGGACCCTTCGTCGTTAGCAAAGTGCTTCATAACGGGTCGTACTACCTTGTTGATTTCCGCGAGCTAAGGGATAGACTCGCTAACCGGCACCGGAAACGCAAGCGTGAGGATCCGGATGACATCTACGATGAAACAGATCGCCCCTGGAATATCGCACAGCCTACGTCCTTTCTACACTTAGCATATATTTTCCGAGTTATAAACTCGTAATAGTTATACATGATCAATGAAATAAAGCTTCTGGTTCACTCTTTGAGTCTTTTACCTCCTTTACTTGTTCATTTTAGATCGTGTATGTTTTTTCCGACTAAAACCGCAGAGCTGGATATTTCCGCCTAGGCGTGTATGAAAGTTGTGATTTTCAAAATCGTCCTTTAGGACGTAAGCTTAAGTTTTCTGATTAAGTTGTTATCTGTTGCAAACTCGTGGATTCCTAGTAGCGATTTCCGGCACCTATGCCTGGGGGCTTGTTTCCGCGGTTATGGACGGACTGCCATTGGGCTTCGTCGCCGCTGGCGAGCGTTTCCGGCTAAGGTTTTCCGGCTCGTGGAAGGTCAAGCGAGCAAGCCGGAAAATAACGAAGTCAGCACTTGCTTTCCGACATAAAACGAAACATGCACGTAATATTTAACGGATAGCAGGATAAGTGTTTCCGCCCCATGCATTATCGTTTCGTTCCTAGCTACTTAAGAATTTAGTCTTATTACAAACCCACTCCGGGGCCAAAATGATGCAACTTGTTTCAATGTTTCAAACAGGAACTCTACTCGGAGTCCTCCTCTTCAGATTGCTGGTAGCTGGAGCCGTCGTCGCTGCCACCAGATCCGGCTTCAGAGTCTTCTCCAGAGTTTTCTCCGGAGTACTCGCTGCTGGATCCGGATCCTTCCCCATAAAACTCTGGCTCGCCTGCTTCCTCCTCTGCATCGGAAAAACCTTCGGGCAGATTGTGCTTGTTGTACCAGAACGAGTGATCCACTCGCCTGACAAACAGCTCTTCATAGCCTTCAGTTTCCGCGAGGAGGGCGCTCATGTCGGAACTCTCGGGGGCTCCGCGTGCAACTTGCGCCAGGTTGAGTGAGGGGAAGAAAGCCTTGCAGGTGGCCAGGACTAAGGAGGTGGCTCCGCGCGCTGAAGACTTCTGCCAGTCCTTCATGAACTCCGGCACCTGTCGCATAAGTTTGGTCATCGTATCGACGACTGTGGTTTTGGCCTTCTTTAGCCGCAGAGCCGTGGCAATCCCGCGACAAGCTCCAAACAGCGCATCAATTGAGATCCGCGCTTCATCGTACGCCTCCGTCCTCGTCAGGTTTGAGTCCTTTGTCCACTCAAAGCCAAGGCTTGCTGTGAAAGAAAGAGGTTCAGTTCCGTCAGAGAAAACATGCAAGGTGGTCGGAGCAACGACGCGGAAAAATGCTTACGGAAGATAAGCTTGTCAATGGCTTCCGCCTCCGCTTCCAGGGCTTTGTTCTTGGCAATCAGGGAGAGCGCACGGCCTTGGCTTCTCTCCAGCCTTGTCGATCGTTCCGCCTTCTCACGGGCGTGCTTCTCGGAGAGCTCCTTCCTCGCCTCAGTCTCTTTGCTTGAAGATTCTTTCATGAAGTTTTGGAGGGACTCGTTCTCCGCCTCAAGCACCTTGACCTTGGCGGATAGTTCATCAAGCGAGGAATGCTTGGCAGTTTCTTCTGAAAGCAGAATTGAACATGTTATGCACCCTGAACAACTGTCAGCGCAAAACAAAAAGTGAAGATCCGGATCTCGTACCTTGAAGTCGGGTCTCAAGCAGCTGGATAGCCTTTCGGCTATTTTCCGCGTGTTCGCGCAGTCCCTCGATCTCCTTGATTTGCTCCAGCACGTGAATGCGCAAATCTTCGTGCAGTTTCCGCGTGGACTGAGAAGCAGCAGAGAGAGTCGGATATTAAAATCTGGGGGGCTGGCAAAGATTTCGAAGACTTGGCGAAGATTCAAATTTCCGCCTAATAGTACATTTTGAGAAAGCATCGGCTAATACATGTTACACGGAACTATATCACCCAATGCTTGGGGGCTAGTATTACCTGCCGCACTTCCTTGTGCTTGGCGAAAAATTCCTTCAGGCTGTCCTCCAGTTCCGCGAGATAACCCACCTCTTCCTCCGGCTTCCCCCATACCTTGTTCAGCATGGCGGAAACTTCCGCGTGACGCTCTGCGAGGGTAAGTTTTTGGAGGGATGGAGTTGGCTCGAGGCTGACGCGGGTCGCATTGGTAACTTGGAGGAGCTTGGCCTTTTGCTCTTGCTCCTCATCAGTAGGTCCCGCGAAAGCGGAACTTGGTTGATCTGGTGGAGGCATGGGTGAGGAGGTCCTCTGGGCGGAGTCGCCATGGTGGGCAGGGTCTTCCGGAAGGTCATCAAGGTCAATGATGTCCTTCGGATTTGGCTTGCTGGCAGATGAAGCCTTAGGCGGAACTTCCACCTCAGGAGTGATAGGGAAGGAAGCCGGAGATGGTTTGACTTTCTTCTTGATGACCCTTGGGGCCTTGGGAGGTTGGCTTCCGGAACTTCAGGAAAAGCATACAAATATAAGAGCAAGTGTTAAACCAGAACTTGGGTCTCGGAAGAAGACGCTTACCCGGAAGGCTTGAAAAAGTGCTGGATGGCAGGCTGCCCTTTGTTGCTGGTATTAATCAGCGCGAGGCGCTTCTTTTCCGCCTCAGCTTTCCGGGTAGCCGCGATGCTGAGCGTTTCGCGGGGGCGTTTCGCGTAAGGGCTGGAAGGGGCTGGTTTCTTCCTCTTCGCGGGACGTGGAGCTTCAGGAGCTTCCGCCTCTGACGTGGCCTCCGGGTCCGCGTGGCCGGTGGATGGGACTCGGAGGAGAGTTCCGAGCTCATTTTCCTCAAGCGCCTCGAGCTAGTTCAAAGTTACACTTAGCAAAAGTTTGAAGAAAAACGATAAACCAAAGTCAAGACGACGTACCGCAGTTCCGGTTCCCTCCGTGTGGATGTCTTTGTTGCATACGTGAACGTGGAGTTCACGTGGGATTTTGATGAGGACCCGGATCCTCTTGTCGATGGCGTCGGCGGAGAGATTATCCTTGGTGGCGCGCATCGGATCGTCGCGCCCTGTGTATTCAAACATCAGGCGGTCCCCGTGCCTGCGGCGGCCGGATCCGCTTCGTGAACCGGAAAGGGTTAAATCCTTCCCCGTAAGCCCCTCCTCCGTGAGCTTGCAGATCCGCCCGACAGGCGCGGGTCAGCCGTGGCGAGTCGGAGAAGTGGAGGCGAGTGCGTCCAAGACGGAAGCTCGGTGGCGGGGCAGTTCTTGAAAGGTGGTAGCTTCTTGTCGCTCGCGGGGTCGGAGACGTCCTTTAGATAGAAGAAACCCCCAGACCAGTATCTCGCGGATTCATGGCGGTCGGTGGGGGGATAGACGCGACCCGGGCGGATGATGAAGGTGACAGATCCGCAAGTCGCCAACTCGGAAGTTTGGCGGATCTTCTCCTTTTTGACAGAGAAATAATATTGGAAGAGGGGAAGCTCTGGAGTTACCCGGAGGTGACCTTCGCAGAGAGCGACGTGGTTGCTGATGGCGAGCACGCTGTTCGGAGATATATTGTGGGGTTGTAGTCCATACGTCTTCAGAATCTCCCGGAAGAAATCCGAAGGCGGAAATGAAAATCCGCGCTCCACCAGTGCCTTCGTCAGCACCATCTCGTCGTCCCTTGGAGCCGGAGCTGGTTCATCTGGAACTGTCCTCCAGCTTCCGGGTTGCAGGAAGCCCTCCGACTCGAGATTCTTCAATTCCATCTCGGTGGTGGTGCAGGGCCACCACTTCCCCTTAGCTTCGGAATCGCGCTTTCGAGCTTTTGACTTCTTGGCAGCTTCTTCGTTTGCTGCTCCGATCGGCCCGCCCTGCAGGTTTTCTCCGGGTGCGCGGAGGTCCCTCGCCTCCTTGCCGGAATCCTTTGAAGGGTCCAGCTCGATGGGGACAAAGGGAGGAGGGGCGGAGGAAATTGGCGTCGCCATGATCGGTTCCGAGCTCGGAGGCGGAGTCGTCGAAGACATCTGAAGAAAAAGGTTGGCGGAAACTTTCCTTAGTCGGATCTCACTTCGTCTTCCCCAAGTCTATCCCTACCAACTACGGCGCGAAGTTCGAGCTCGAGGTTTTACCGTAATGGCGCGTGCGGTGGTCGGAGTTGCCGGCGGCGAGTTTTTCCGCGCGGTGGTTCGCCGGAGTTAAGAACACGAAGAACACTGCGGCGGAGGGCTCGCTCCGGCGATGTTCCGGCGACTTTCCGGTGGTTTCCGGCGCGGCGGAGGAATGGCTCTCGGGCGGCGCTCGGAAGAGAGGTAAGAAGGGGGTGAATGAGGTGAGAAGGGGTCGACGGCTGATATTTATAGGCAGAGGGGATGAGATTCGTGTTCCGCATCCTGTGGTCGGAACGCAAGCGTCGCGCCGTTGGATGCGTGACACGTGTCCCAAACCCTAGCGGTAAAAATGGCTAGAGATAAGTTACCGCGCGGATCGCGCGAAAATGGCGCCAGAATTGGCGGAACCGTTTGAGTCTTTTAAGATTCCGGGTAATTACGTGAAGATAAGTTGGCTCTCGTTCGTAAGCAGGGAGTAACCCAGAAATGTTCTTTGGAACGTCGATGGATGAAGTCCCGCAGGATGAGAGCATTATCCGGCTATAAGTTGGAAAAAGAAGAAAATGCAGTTTGAGCTCTTCAAGTTTCTCCGCGTTGCCGATGATGCCGGAAATTTAAGGAACAAGCATGGCGGAAACTGCAGGCGAAACTTGGAGAACTCTGGGGGCTACTGTTGTGGGTATACTTCATGGGTGTACCATCGACAGTGCCTAGATCCGGCAAGCCCGGGTGGCCCACGAGACGGTGATGAGGCATGTGGCCCATCGGGCGGCCCAGCTTGCCGTTGATCATGCAGGAAGAAGTCCAGCCCAGGATCGGCGAGGCCGGATCCGTACCGACCTAGGAGTGACCCGGATCCAGGGAGGCCCATGAGGAACCCGGATCCAGTACGACGTGTATGGAAGGCGGATCCGTGACGTGCACGGCAAGATATTGTTCCGTAGCTAGGCTGTCTGTAATCCGGCTAGGACTCTCCATGTAAACCCTAGATCCGTGCGCCTTTATAAGCCGGATCCCCGGGAGCCCTTGAGGCGAGAACCACAACTCATTGTAACAACGCGAAAGCGCCCGGATAATTCCGGACAAGCGGCAGTAGGCCCTGTCATCGTGCAGGTGTTCCGAAGCTGGGTAACTCGCGTACCACCGTCCCGTGTGCACTCCGCCCTATGGCCCCTACTTCTTCTCCCCCTCGTGAGGATCCCTCCTCCGAGGTACCGTCGATTAGGCAACGACAATTACCAACCCTTTGACATTCATCACAAGATAAAATAAACTTCCTTGCATCTTTGAAGAGAGTTGGCCAGTAAAAACCTGATTGTAGAACCTTTTGCGTGGTTCTATCTCCGGCGTGATGTCCTCCATAAGCACTACCATGACATTTACTCAATATCTCTTGTTGTTCATATTTGGGAACACATCTTCGCAGAATACCATCCACTCCTTCTTTATATAAGTGTGGGTCATCCCAGAAATAATGCCTCAAGTCATAAAAGAATTTCCTCCTTTGTCTGGGCTGAAAAGGTTGGAGGCAAGTACTTGGAAACAATAAAGTTAGCATAATCAGCATACCAAGGACTCGTCTCGCGAGCTCACCTTTATTACAGCCAATTGTTCATTTGGAAAACTATCATTAACAGGAACAGGATCATAAGCAATATTTTCCAATCTAGACAAATTATCAACAACAGGATTATCAGCACCTTTCCTATCTACAATATGTAAATCAAATTCTTGCAACAGAAGTACCCATCTAATAAGCCTTGGCTTAGCATCTTTCTTTTGCATAAGGTATCTAATTGCAGCATGATCAGTATGAATTGTAACTTTTGAATCAACAATATAAGATCTAAACTTATCACAAGCAAAGACTACGGCTAACAATTCTTTCTCAGTAGTAGCATAATTTCTTTGAGCAGCATCAAGAGTTTTACTAGCATAATGAATAACATTCAGTTTTTTATCTACTCGCTGTCCAAGAACAGCGCCTACAGCAAAATCACTAGCATCACACATAATTTCAAATGGTAAGTTCCAATCAGGAGGTTCAACTATAGGAGCAGTTGTTAAGGCTTTCTTTAGAGTTTCAAAAGCTTCCTTACAATCATCATCAAAAACAAAAGGTACATCTTTTTGAAGAAGATTAGTAAGAGGCTTTGAAATCTTGGAGAAGTCTTTAATAAACCTCTTATAAAACCCAGCGTGACCAAGAACACTACGAATACCTTTAACATCCCTGGGATAGGGCATCTTCTCAATTGCTTCAACTTTAGCTCTATCAACTTCAATACCCCTCTCGGAAATTTTATGTCCCAATACAATTCCTTCATTAACCATAAAGTGGCATTTCTCCCAATTAAGAACAAGGTTAGTTTCTTCACATCTCTGCAAAACTTTATCAAGGTTCCGCAAGCAATTATCAAAAGAATTCCCATAGACGGAAAAATCATCCATGAATACTTCTACAATACTCTCGCAAAAGCCATGAAAAATAGCAGACATGCATCTTTGAAAAGTAGCAGGGGCATTACATAAACCAAAATGCATGCGTCTATAAGCATAAGTTCCATAGGGACAAGTGAAAGTGGTTTTCTCTTGATCCTTAGTTTTAACAGCAATTTGTGAAAACCCAGAATAACCATCAAGAAAGCAAAAATGAGTATTTTTAGATAACCTTTCTAACATTTGATCAATAAAAGGCAAAGGGTAATGATCTTTCTTAGTAACCTTATTAACTTTTCGATAATCAATGCACATTCTATACCCTACAACTACTCTTTGAGGTATGAGCTCATCATTATCATTAGGCACAACAAGTCATTCCTCCTTTCTTAGGAACACAATGCACTGAGACTAACCCATCTACTATCAACAATAGGATATATAATACCAGCTTCAAGAAGTCTTAATACCTCATTTCTTACCACATCCTTCATCTTAGGAATTAGACGACGCTGATGTTCAACAACAGGCTTTGCATCATCTTCCATATTAATGGCATGTTGGCAAATAGAAGGAGAAATCCCCTTCAAGTCATCAAGAGTGTAGCCAATAGCTCCTCGGTGTTTCTTCAGTATTTCCAATAACCTTTCTTCTTCAAACTCTGAAAGCTTAGAACTAATAATAACAGGATATGTTTTCTTATCATCAATATGAGCATATTTAAGATTATCAGGCAATGGTTTTAAATCAAAGACAGGATCTTCCCTTGGTGGTGGTGTTGTACCTAGATCTTCTACCGGTAAATCATGCTTAAGAATAGGTTGACGAAGGAAAATTTCATCAAGCTCATTTCTTTCTTCCCTAAAAACTTCACTCTCACTATTCTCCAAATGTTGCCGCAAAGGATTATTAGGAGCAAGAGCAATAGATGCACACTGTTCAACTCTAAAATCATTATTAGGCGAATCAGCTTTATAAGGAGTTTTGGCAAATTTAGAGAAATTAAACTCATAAGATTCACCAGCAAATTTAGTCAAAATATTCTCTTTCTTGTAATCTATAACAGCTCCACAAGTATTTAGAAAAGGTCTACCAAAAATGATAGGACAATATTTACTAGCAGCAGAACCAAGTACCAAAAATTCAGCAGGATATTTAATCTTACCGCATAGAACTTCCACATCTCGAACAATACCAATTGGAGAAATAGTTTCTCTATTAGCCAACCGAATAACCACATCAATATCTTCAAGTTCACAAGAACCAATTTTGTGCATAATCTCCGTGTAAAGCTCATAAGGAATAGCACTAATACTTGCACCAATATCACATAAACCATAATAACAATGATCACCAATTCTAACGGATAGCATAGGAACACTAGCTTTCCTAGACTTATTAGGATGTGAAACAATATTAGAAGCATCTTCACGTGAAAATAATATGACCATCCTCCACATTTTCAGTCACAAGGTCTTTAACTATTGCAACAGAGAGGTTCAACCTTTATTTGTTCTTCGAGTTCTATAGGTTTCTTTTCACTTTTATTAACCGCACTATTTATAACGAGTACTCCTTCATTTTAGCAGGGAAAGGAGTTTTTTCAATATAAGCTTCAGGAATAACATGATCAACAGTTTCAACTACAACACATTTATTTATAGATGAATCAATTTTATCTTTATACGGTTCATGATACTTATCAAAATTCTTCTCAGGCAATTCATAATGAGAGGCAAAAGCTTTATAAAGATTTGCAGCAACTTGAGAATCAAGACCATAAGTAGCACTCATATTACGAAATTTATCAGTATCCATAAAAGCTTCAATGCATTTATAATCATAATTTATACCTGATTCTCTATCTTTGTCGTTCTCCCATCCTTCAGTATTCTCCTGGATCCGATTAAGAAGGTCCCTTTTAAACTCTCATTTGTTGCGTGTAAATGATCCAGAACAAGAAGTATCCAGCAAGGTCTTGTCTTGAAAAGAAAGTCTTGCATAGAAATTATCAATAATAACATTACCAGGAAGCTCATGAATGGGGCATTTGAGCATTAAAGACTTCAATCTCCCCCACGCTTGGGCAATACTCTCTCAATCATGAGGCCAAAAATTATATATGCGGTTGCGATCCTTGTGAATTTCACTTGGGGGATAGAACTTAGAATAAAACCGGGGCACAATATCATTCCATTCAAGAGAATCCCCATTATCCAGTAATTTATACCAATGCGCCGCTTTACTAGACATCGATATAGTGAATAGTTTCTTCCTCACTTCATCCATAGCAATACCTGCACACTTGAATAAACCGCATAATTCATGTAAGAACAGTAAATGATCTCCAGGGTGGACAGTTCCATCCCCTGTATAACGGTTATCCACTACACGTTCAATAATTTTCATAGGTATTTTGTATGGTATTTCTTCCTCACCTGTCGCCTCATCCACTACCTTTGCAGTAGTAGTAGATTTTCTAAACAAAAATTCAAGAGAAGATCTCTCCATAATGAATTATGGCAGCAGGCAGAAATAAAATCAGCACAAACAGTAAAAGTTTCCCTTACCAATTCCACTTACCAATAGCGCTTCACTCCCCGGCAACGGCGCCAGAAAATAGTCTTGATGACTCACAAGTATAGGGGGTGTATCGTAGTATTTTCGATAAGTAAGAATGTCGATCCCAACGAGGAGCAGAAGGTGTTGACAAGCAGTTTCGATGAAGGATTCACTGTAAATACTCACAGACAAGTATTCAGGGGGTTTTGATGTAACAGGTGAATAAAGTACGAGTAAGTAAAGTGCGAGAGTAACAATTGCAGCGAGCGGCCCAATCCTTTTTAGCACAAAGGACAAGCCGGTTTGTTTACTTATAATGACCAAACGTTCTTGAGGACACACGGGATTTTAGTCTAGTGCTTTCGCTACATATGGCTAATTAATCTTCATTGTTTTGATAAGTGTTGTGCGGGTGAACCTATGCTAATGCACCGCCCTTCCTAGGACTAATACATACTTGTGATTATACCCCTTGCAAGCATCCGCAACTACAAGAAAGTAATTAAGATAAATCTAACCACAACCTTAAACTCTGAGATCCTGCTATCCCTCCTGCACCGATATACCAACGGGGGTTCAGGTTTCTGTCACTCCGGCAACCCCGCAATTGGCAAACGAATACAAGATGCATTCCCCTAGGCCCATAAAGGTGAAGTATCATGTAGTCGACGTTCACATGACACCACTAGAAGAATAACACCACAACTTAAGTATCATAACATTGAATATTACTCAACCATACTTCACTACTAACATTTAGACTTCACCCATGTCCTCAAGAACTAAACGAACTACTCACGAGACATCATATGGAACATGATCAGAGGTAATATGATGATGAATAACAATCTGAACATAAACCTTGGTTCAATGGTTTCACTCAATAGCATCAATAACAAGTAGAAATCAACACCGGGAGAGTTTCCCCTATCAAACAATCAAGATCCAACCCGAATTGTTACGGCGGTGATGATGTGCAGCGGTGGAGACGGCGGTGATGATGATGTAGATGATGACGATGGTGATGGACATGATGTCCAGCTCGATGACGGTGACGATGGCGTCGATTTCCCCCTCCGGGAGGGAATTTCCCCGGCGGATCTCAGCCTACCGAAGAGCTCTTTTCTCTCTGGTGTTCTCCGCCCCGCGAGGCGGGCCGTGACTCTTCGCGACTATCCCCCCGGAGCTTAGGTTTTCGGGACGAAGAAATACGCGAAGGAGAGGAGGCCAGAGGGGGCTGTGGGCCCCCTCCCCACAAGGCGGCGCGGCCAGGGCAGGGCCCGCGCCGGCATGTGAGGTGGGCCCATGGCGGCCCTCCTCCGCTCCTCCTTCTGGCTCCCTTCGTCTTCTGAAAAAATAGGATTTTTAATATAAATTCCGTCGATTGTTGATCTTGCGAAATATTGCATTCTGACGGCGCTTTTTCCAGCAGAATCCTGACTCCGGTGCGCGGTCCTCCAATAATCATGAAACATGCAAAATAGATGAAATAACATAAGTATCATCTCCAAATATGAAATATATCAATGAATAACAGCAAATTATGATATAAAATAGTGATGCAAAATGGACGTATCACATATCCTCTGCACAAAATGTCTTAAACCTTAATTTCAAATTCTCATCATCAGAGTCAGGTCCTCAGAGGTCATCATCTTCAGAGATTTCTTCATCTGAACCTTGATCCTCTACAACTTCTTTGCCCTTCACAGGTTGCAGACTGGGATATTGCATGCCCTTCATAGGTTGGTTGGTTGGCTGACTGTCATCCTCATCAACAAGATCATCATCTCCTTCACTAATGTCATTATCACTGTCCACAATAACTGACTCATTGTAGTCTGAATCATTTCCATTATCCTCTTCTTCTGAATTGTCCTCATCTGCTTCTTCCATTGGTACAAGTTTGCTGCTCTTCCTCCTTGCACTGACATGAGGAACAGCCTCAGGTGGCACAACCATGATAGGCTCAGGTTTCTCATCATGATGGTTATCAAAAGCATCAGCCTCCTCTTCAAATGCACCCTCTTTCTCATCAATTGTTGATATGTTCTAGTTTTTCTTCACAGGGCTCAAAACAGGGGGCAAGTCAGTCACTGGGAATTGCACAACATCATCCCACTCCATCCTTCTCAGAATTTCATCATGGTCCAGATAAATGTTTAGAAACAGGTGACCAAGTGATACAAAAAACAGCATGTGTTCAGTGTCAGTATCGTGAATATGCCCCTCAAACCATTCCTCTGCAATGTGAGAACTGGAAGAAGATAGTATGCCCTGATCCTCCCTGACATTTCGTATCCCATTTCCTCAACACAATCTTCCATTACTTTTAATGTCCACTCAGCAACATCACACTGATCAAACCAAATGACTGCCCCACCCAAATAAGACCTGTTGCTGCCAGTACCAACAAAATATCCACCATGGTGAAAAACAACTGAGAAATTGTCCCTGCTAGTTCCTGCATGAAGCATACGAAGCAAATCTACTCATTTCGTGCACACTAATTCAGAAAATTTTGATTTTTACCAAGCCAAAACCCTACACGAACCACCCAAAAAAGCCTCTGCTTTCAGCACGCCAAATACCTAACAAGCATGGCCTACTGCGACGAATCTAACGAGTGACCGAGCAAAGAACACCCGATTCAGAAGAACTAAGGAGAAAAGTGAAGGAGATATGCCCTAGAGGCAATAATAAAGTGGTTATTATTAATATCTTTATGTTTATGATAAATGTTTATATATCATGCTATAATTGTATTAACCGAAACATTAGTACATGTGCGATATGTAGACAAACAAGAAGTCCCTAGTATGCCTCTTAAACTAGCTTGTTGATTAATGGATGATTAGTTTCATAATCATGAACATTGGATGTTATTAATAACAAGGTTATGTCATTGAGTGAATGATGTAATGGACACACCCAATTAAGCGTAGCATAAGATCTCGTCATTAAGTTATTTGCTATAAGCTTTCGATACATAGTTACCTAGTCCTTATGACCATGAGATCATATAAATCATTTATACCGGAAAGGTACTTTGATTACACCAAACACCACTGCGTAAATGGGTGGCTATAAAGGTGGGATTAAGTATCCGGAAAGTATGAGTTGAGGCATATGGATCAACAGTGGGATTTGTCCATCCCGATGACGGATAGATATACTCTGGGCCCTCTCGGTGGAATGTCGTCTAATGTCTTGCAAGCATATGAATGAGTTCATAAGAGACCACATACCACGGTACGAGTAAAGAGTACTTGTCTGGAGACGAGGTTGAACAAGGTATAGAGTGATACCGAAGATCAAACCTCGGACAAGTAAAATATCGCGAGACAAAGGGAATTGGTAATGTATGTGAATGGTTCATTCGATCACTAAAGTCATCGTTGAATATGTGGGAGCCATTATGGATCTCCAGATCCCGCTATTGGTTATTGGTCGGAGTGAGTACTCAACCATGTCCGCATAGTTCTCGAACCGTAGGGTGACACACTTAAAGTTGGATGTTGGAATGGTAGCACTTGAATTATGGAATGGAGTTCGAATATTTGTTCGGAGTCCCGGATGAAATCCCGGACATCACGAGGAGTTCCGGAATGGTCCGGAGAATAAGATTCATATATAGGATGTCATTTTATGTGAAATAAAATGTCGCGGAAGGTTCTATGGAAGGTTCTAGAAGGTTCTAGAAAAGTCCGGAAGAAACCACCAAGGAAGGTGGAGTCCACATGGGACTCCACCTCCATGGCCGGCCAGCCCTAGATGGGGTGGAGTCCCAAGTGGACTCCACCATAGGGGCCGGCCACCCCCACATGGGAGGTGGGAATCCCACCTTTGGGTGGGAGTCCTAGTTGGGCTAGGTTTCCCCTCCTATGGAAGGTTTTGGTTTCGGGTCTTATTCGAAGACTTGGACACCAACACTTGGGATCCACCTATATAATGAGGGGCCAAGGGAGGGGCCGGCCACCCCAAGACCATAGCTTGGCCGCCCCCTTGAGTGGCCGGCCACCCCCTCCCAAACCCTAGCTTTGCTCCTCCACTTCATATTTCCCGCGTAGCTTAGCGAAGCTCCGCCGGACTTCTACACCGCCACCGACACCACGCCGTCGTGCTTGTCGGATTCAAGAGGAGCTACTACTTCCGCTGCCCGCTGGAACGGGGAGGTGGACGTCGTCTTCATCAACAACCGAACGTGTGACCGAGTACGGAGGTGCTGCCCGTTCGTGGCGCCGGAACCGATCGTGATCAAGATCTTCTACGCGCTTTTGCAAGCGGCAAGTGATCGTCTACCGCAGCAACAAGAGCCTCATCTTGTAGACTTTGGAATCTCTTCAAGGGTGAGACTCGATACCCCCTCGTTGCTACCGTCTTCTAGATTGCATCTTGGCTTGGATTGCGTGTTCGCGGTAGGAAAATTTTTGTTTTTCTATGCAACGTTATCCTACAAAAAGAAGATGGGGTTGGGGTTTACTGTAGTCAGGCGGCGCTTCTCCTTCCGGCCTACGAACAGGACGCATCTCCGCCGCTCCCGCCGACGCGCGTCGCTCTCCACACGAAGCTGACCCGCCGTCCCTCCCCTATCGCCACCGTCGTGCGTCGCCGTTGCACGTCTTCCTCGCGCGTCGCCGTCGGGCAACGCCACTCCTCGGAATGATCGCGGCAGGACAAAGGATAAGTGGGGGAGACAGGGGTCATAAATGCCCCTCCCTAGGGGGTTTCTTGTTAAAACAACTGCCCGGCCGAAATTCGTCTCAGTGACAGGTGGGCCCTAGTGTGCCACGCGTCGTGATACGTAACGGCAGCGCCGGCGGTGATCGTACGTGACACGGCGGCACGATTCACTGACCGTATTTCCAGTTTGTTTGAATACAATGACTAAATCGAAACATACGAACAAGTTCCATAATTAATCATGTAATTTACTCTTTGAAACGGGCTTGCCCAGACTCGACGACGACGTGGAATCGAGGATGGATGTGAAAAGGTCCGCAGGCATGTGCGGGGTTCCGTTGGCCGATGCTGCCGTCCATCTGTGCAACAGCTCCATCAATTTTAAACTGACAACGTTTTAGTTTTTTAGCCACCCACAGAAATAACCCTTCACAGCCATTCAAGATTCAAGAAAAAACATTACAACCCTTTAGTCACTTCATTTATGCCTCTGAAATTTCCCGGCGCCTTCGATTTGAAATTGAGATCAATTGGATCTTTTCCTTAGTCAGTTCACTGGAAACAAACGGATGAGTAGTTTCAGCAGGGAAATATTTCCTATTACCACGAGACATCCACTATTATATGAATTAGAATGATACTCCGTGCGTTGCAGCGGATATCTCTTTAAGAAATCTAATAAAACACATAAAACTTGGTTTATAGAATATGCAATATTTAGTTGCACATGACTTAACTATGTAATGTTATAGCACGAGTGTGCGATATTATCAAGCAAGCGGCAAATAAAAAGAATGACATTGCTAGTTTAATGGTTAAAAATAGATAATCTAAATATCTTGCATGTAGATATAGATAATAAATAAAGACTACTATTAGTGGGATGAGATGGACAAATAATTGGCTAAGGAAGTAGGTGATGTGGATAGTTTGCATGTTGAGATAGACAAATATTAATTGCACTTAGTAGGAGTATAAGAAGTATAGATATATACTCCCTCCGGTTCTTTTTAATTGACTTGGATTTGGTATAAAATTATACTAAAATAGAGTCTACTAAAAGAGATTGGAGGGAGTAGATTTTAGTACAGCACCAAACTAAGCAACCAGTTCTGAATTTAAAATAATGGTCACCTGATTTCACCTGAAAGATCATATTAGTGCAATACAGTGCGATCGAAAACATGTCTTACTATAACTCTGTATATCCCTAAAACAACTCAGTTAATCAGATCAGTTCAGTTAACTTTCAGCACATTCCACCTCAAAAAAACCCACATCTCAGTCCCTGAATCTCTCACCCTCTATACACAAGGGGAAAAACGCCTCAATCCTGGATCCTCGGTAGCGTTGTTGCTGTCCAACGCAGTATGCCTGTGCAAATTCTACAATGACCACGGTGCTCAAGACGACGACGACGCCTTCGTGCCGTTATGCTGCATCTCCCAGCTGTAGCTCGCCGACTTGCCGTCCTCCTCGTCCCCGCCATCGCAGCTGTCTCCGGCGGTCACCGACGCCGACACGGTGAGCTGCAGGGGGCCCTGGGGCGAGCCGGACTGCGACGTGCTGTGCTGCGACGTGGTGTACTGCTCTGGCGGCGACCACACGCCGGCGGCCTGCTGCTGCCGATCACTGTCGGATGTTCGCCGCGTGTGCAGCCTGTATTTCTGCAGAATAATTCGTGTACTTCGTCAATGCTCCGATGTTCAATTATGATGATCACAGTAAGATGGCTGTACTGGGAACAACAGAAGGCGGTTAGGAACAAACCTGCAGATGACTCTTGACCTCGTCGTTGGTGAGCCCGTCCACCTTCATCATGTCCCTGATCTGCTTCGGAGTGGCAACTGCATAAATAGCATGATTCAGCACACCAATGAAAAACAACATATGTCGATTCTTCAGAACAGCCCAGCAAAAAAAAAAACAATGTGATCATTAGTCGGTCCGTCACTCACCATGCGGTCCGCCGAGCCGCTGTAACGCGGCGACGAAGCGGCGGTGCAGCTCCGGCGACCAGCACCTTCTGGCCTTGCGCGACTGCTGCTCTCGGGCGTCAGTGACCACGCTGCTGTTGGCGCTCGGGGCACCTGGGCAGGGGGCGTCGATCATGGGGGATGAGAGGGACAGGGCTGGGACTGCCATGGCTGCGGTCTCTGTTCTCTCCGATGATTTTGAGAAGGATGGCAACCCATTCAGTGGCATGAACGCATTAGACACCTGATGGAATTGAAATTGACAACACAGGTTAGAAAACCCAGGTTAAGAGAAAGATACTTGACAATACATGAGTTGGCACTTCTGAAATTGACACCACAAGCTTAAGAGAAAGATAATTTTCCTAGTCATGGAATGCAAACTCTATAATTAAGCCTGATATGGGATCTGACATCCTATTTATCTTCCTAGGGTGCAAAGGGCCTCTGAATAAAAATGAACATATTCTAAAAACAACATAAAAAACACATGTTGTGTGGAGTATGATGCAGGATCGCAACTGCAACATTGGTCTTGTGATGAGACGCAAATCTCTATATAAGATTTGAATGAATTTGACATCTTAATTAAATATATACGAAAAATGGCATCTGAATAAAACTAAACATAATCTAAAAATAGCATGACAAACACATGTTGTGTTTTATATGATGTGAGATCTCTAAAAACATGGAACTGCAAGTTTGCTGGAAAGGTCCACTTCCCTTTTTTTTTCCTCTCTAGCTCCACCAAATTGGCCAACTTTTTACTGAACAGTAGAGTTGTAAAGTCTCCCTAGTTTTTCAGTGTCACATACTAATTAAATTCTCCATATTTCTTGATCAAATCAACTCTTGCAATTTTAGTTCTTGGCATTACTTATTTTTCTCCCGCTCTAAACCAATTCCTTGTTAAACTAGTAATAGGCTAATAGCAGTTATCAGGATAAATTAAACAAAGTATTATGAAACCAAATTTAAACCGCCAAAAAAAATCCATCCGCATCTTCATACTGTACTACTTATGTGTGCAAGGAGTAATTTGCATTTCACGCCTCTCTCTATACCTTTTGGGCCTGTTTCCTGTCGCTGCCGCCATTGCTGGTGCTTGCGGTGCTGTGGCTCCCGCAGGTCCAGAGCTGCGCTGAGCTCATCCAGCTCCTCTTGTCGGTCGCGTCCGCCTCCGTCTTCACGCCCTCCGCCTTCCTCTTCGCCGGCGGCGCCGGTGACGGCGACCGCGAAGCCAACGGGGCGAGCAGCTGACCCGGCGCCGCCGACGTCCGGTGCTGGGTCACCTCGTCCTTCAGCCAGTCGATCACTGCACCCAACACAAAAGGAAAAGCTCAGCCAAATAATAATCATGAGAAACGAAGCACAAGAACCAGAATAGTAGTGTCGCGAGAACGGAAGGACGGACGGACGCACCGTCGGCGATGAGGTGGACGCTGATGGGGAGCTCGCGTCGGAAGACCTCCATCTTGGCCTTCTCGGCCTCGAGGCTCCTTGCGCACTCCTCGAGCCTGGCCGCCTTCTCCGGCGCGCCGGACCTGCCCACGGCCGCCCTGAGCGAGTCCGTCGCCTTCCTCGCCGCCATCGCTCGCAGACGGTGCTGGTCTTCCCCCGCTCCACCGCCGAGGACGTCGACGGCGTCGTTGCTCACGGCAGACGATGACCCCATCGCCGCCGCCGATCCAGAGCTCCCTCCCAATTCACAAGATGCAGCACGACCTGGCTTCCACGGATCCGCTATGAGGTCGAGGAGGTTGCCCGAGAGGGAAATGGAGATGACGACTGCCGAGACGGTGGTGCCGTTCGCGTGCTGCTCCGGCGTTTATACGGGACGGAGGAGGAAGAGACGGTTCAGCTAGCTGGGGGCAGAATTGTCATTCTGCCGAGGAGCAGCACAGAATCACCCACGGAAGATACTACTGTCTTCTTACTTGTTCTTCACTCCTGTCTTTATTCTTTGCAAGAACAAAGAAAAACTTATCTACAACTCACTGGCCGGGTTTGCCAATTGCCAGGCTGCCTAGTGCTTGTCTATCTAATTTTTGCACTCAGTGAGTAGTTCTCAAAATCCTATGTAAAACGCGTTGCTGATTTTTGTTAAAAGAACAGTTTGGAAAATGAGTTTGTGAGAACTATAATACGAGTGATTTTTTGTTTACACTATAGTTTGGGGCTGGCGTTAGCTAGCTTTAGGGTTGCAGAAGGGTAGGATGGTAAATTGCAGAGAGGTGGGAGTCGGAGAAAAGAAGAAGATGCAGCCTCTGTGGGGGCGTTTCGTCGCGTACAGGGAAGAGGCGTCCAGATACCGCATAATCCTTTCACGCGCCTGCGGTGTGCCCCGTCTGCCCAGAATCTTTTTACTCTTTTTTGCAGGTCCGCCCCTCAAGGTCCCTCATATTCCACTCACGTCTCAGTTGCATATTCTGCCGGAGAAACTACTGCCTATATTCACTAATGTCTCATTTTGACCAATAAACTTTGATCCAAAAATTAAGCAGCACACTTTTGATTATAATGTACGTAATCAGTATCCTTAGACTGCCTATATGAACAAATTTTATATATTTATTTGAGTAATTCTTGGTCAAAGAAAAAGATTGAAACAAGAATGTCTTATTAATAACTTTAGTTTCTTTTGGTTTAGGTACACATGTTTTAGTGTGTACGATTCACTCATTTTGATTGGTACACAGTTCACTTTTAAATATCTAAAAGTTTTACATTGGTGAATGGAGGGAGTGGTTTCCTTAGAGCATTTCCACCAGTGCCCCCCCCCCAAACAGGCGCCCGCAGGTGCACCGGCACTACCGTATCGGGGGCGTCGGCACGCCATCCTCCTTTGGGGAACGGATTTTGTCGGTGAGCCTAAAATTTTCCAAGCTAAACCTAGGAAACATGGTCTGTTGGTCAGCGATTGCCCTCATTTTTTTAACTCAATGGGGCATGCATAGCCAAAAAAATGTTACATGCCCAAGGAGGCAAATTTCTCTTTTCCTATGGGAGTCGAGAACCTGCGCGAGAGAAAGGCGGGATGGCGGAGGACCAAGGGGCGGAAGGAGCGAGTTCGGTGACGGTGATGTTGACATAGGGAGTGAGCTCTATAGTAGCATTGATGATGATGGTGATTGAGGCAGCGAGCTCGATCTACAAGAGCTATGACACCATTGGAAGGAGCGAGCTCTACGATTGCTAGGGTGCGGGTGATCCCATGATCATAGATGACGAGAAGAGTAAAACTTACAATGACGAACCAAGTATTGGGCAGCGACGAGAGTCAGCTCGAGAATGGCAGGAAAAGAGACGTCGAGTTTATCTATCATGAGGGCAGGTGCAAGCCACACTGCAAGAACCTGGTGAGCTGGTCCATAGATAAACTCGACGACCATGCATACATGGACGATCTAGAGCATGTAGTTCCATTAGCGGCCATCGACTCGCAGTTCAATGCATATTTCATTGTCTCACCCAACGAGAAGTTTCATGGTTAAAAATAACTATCAATATATAAGAGGTTTTTTGTGTGGCACCTGTGTAATGTTTAAAGGGGGGCATATAATATAATCCAAAGCTTCCAAACGGAGCCTCTTAAGTGTGACCTTAATTAATGAGATATAGCAATATTTCAAGGTGCTAAAAGTAGGACGATGGGTGGAAGATTCCCTTTCGTAACGTCATCTTTGGCCATGAGGTCGTTTGTGCCTCTCTATTCCGTGGTCCATTCAGCCAAGGAATCGTGGTGTCTGGATGCTGCTGCTGGTTGAGATTCCGCAAGTGGAGCTGGTGAGGGGTAGGTGTTGAATCACAACCGGGATAAAAAGAGGGACACGCGGCCAACTCCATTGAACTATGTTTTCCATACGATTAAATAGCTGTAGAGGTATTTATGGGAGAAGGATAAGGATTCCATGTATGAGTAGGGCCGGAACGAGAGAGACGGGTTGGACCTGCCATGGCCGCAAGGTCACGGCAAGGGGGAGATTCCCTCATCCTCTCTCCATCTCTAGGGAATAATGGAAGGAGACAAGCTAACGTCACGTTTCTGGAGCTACAAAGATTCTTCCGTTTTTAGTAGGGCTAGAAGCCACACCAGAAAGATTCTGCTAGTGCTCACCAAATGTACGAGGGCGTATTTGGTGCCGACGATGATGCCTCTCTTGTCAGATTTGTGTATGCTTTGACACTTTGTGCATGCTAGATTGCTAGTGCTAACCTCCTTTTCCTGCATTTTGTTGATAGAATGATTGATTATCAAATAAATGACCATTCAAAAAAACAAATAAATATTGCCTCACATAGTTTAGCGAATTCGATGGTCTGTAGCGTGTGCATGAGGTGCTCGTTAAGAGTCTACTAAACCGGATGAGCGATCCCGGTTCGGGGTATGTGATGTTGTTGTCCCTAGTTGATGGAAAGTTTTCATGTTTTCAGAGAATAAGACTGTGTTGGCAAGATTTTCTATAATGGTTGATGGAAAGTTTAATGAGGCGGACAAACCATCAAACATGTGCGTCGATCTCTAGTAGGCTACAACATCCTCCTAATGATCCAACAAATGACTGTTAGTTCGATTTTGATTTTTTGTTTGAATTTTAATATGAATTCTTTGATATCGTCTGTTTCTAAATATTTCGGAACATAGGTAGTACATGCTAAATGAGTAGTTGCCATTTAATTTTATTTCTTTTTCAAATAAAATGTTTTGCCTGGTTTCATTCGTGAAGTTATGATGCTAACCCATTTCATAAACGAAGAAACAAATTAAGGCCGGAGATTATTTTCCCAAACTAGTATTGCACTGGACTTTGGGCCACACGAAAGGGCAGAGTAAGAGACACGCACGCATGCCGTATGCACACCGGCTTAATTCGCAGGGCATGATTGGGTTTTGGATCCTTTGAGATTCTGATGCTGATGGTGCCCCCACACCACCAGATGCCTTGGATCTGGATTCTTTGCTTTGGTAGTAGTACAACACGGCTAGCTTATCTCATGCATGGACAGATTGTCGTACCAACGAATCTGTGGACTTCAGTCGGTGCGCCCCATGCTTGCCAACTGGACAGTGAATCTTTTTTAATCATAAGTACATGGTTGTCCTATACCATGATAATAATAATAGTAGTAACAGAAAAACATTGAGTACTGTTTCCATCCCAAAATATGGATTCAGTCCAAGTAGGAAATACACGGATTCAATTCAAATCGATAGAATAGGCTTAAATCCGACATACTAACATATATCCTTAGTTAAATTTGCTTAGCTTACCGTCCATGACCGACCATGGGCGTCAATTTACTAATATACAAAGTTGGTACGACAATGTATCAGCGGATCGTGACGAAGGGGTGGCTGTTGTTAATTGTTATTTAGCTTAAAACATAGGCGACACTATTATAAGCCAGTTCAAACCGTTGTGTATATATAAGTGATCATCCTTAAGTGCTCGCCCAATCAGATTAGGGTTGTCTTCATGATTGTTTCAGCAATGCCACTCCTGGAGTTGACCAAGTCCCAAACAAATTGGCACGATTTTAGTTAGCACGGTGATGAAATTGGAGTGATTTGCCAATCTCAGTGGATCTCTTGTTGGTCAAATTATAATGACCTAGAGAAATTGGAGTGCGACATGAGCTTTTCAATCGAGAATCAAACACAGTGCACCCCCATGATCATGGCAAGGTTATCATGCGAACTATTTCATCATAGATGTGGAGACACTAGGGTCACAACCCATTAGAACCATACCCTTGTTAGGCAGTAAACATGGGAAGCAACTATTGCGCGGCGGGCCTTATCGCGACCTTCATGACGCATCACATATCGTGCCATTGACGATCTTGCACACATCCGCTCCGTACAAACCCCGGAACATAATGGAAGCGTTCTATTGCATACTTTATTCGTTGTACCATAAAATGCATAACTAATTAGGGCATCTTTCAGATTTTCATACATATTTTGAGGATTTGGATCCTTTGAATTTTTTCTATGTGCGTGTTTGATATTAGAATTTACTCCATAAGATCCTAAGAAGTGCTTTGCATGCATTCTGCTTTATAGGAAACTGAACCCACCCACCTCTTGGTAATTTTTCCGTGAATGAATAAAAAAACCGTTGCAAAGAAATCACGTAATATTGCAATGGATATGACATTGCAGTCATTTAACCTATTCATGGGTTTTTAAATCATGCCGTTTCAAAAAAAAATGGGTTTTTAAATCATGCGAAAAAATATATCCTAGTACTTTGTTGGTACACAATCATACCTCTCTCGGATGGATCACGCATGGATAAGTAGTGGTGGAGTCCATTGTTGATGGGCCAGTACGTGCAAGCAACCAAGATAATGCATGATTCTGCCACCCTTTATATGAGCCGTGTCTTTTGGTAGAAAGGGATCGACAGGCCGGCTGGCCGGGCACGCGTGAATTGTGCACTTCCGCGCCGTGTAAACATCCATCCATCACATTCTTTTGGTGACGAGGCCATGGAGAGATTCCATTGCCTCCCCTGCCCTTCCTTTGATCAAGAGCTGAAGGGGACCAAAGCAAGAAGGCTAAGATGAGATTACATTCTCACTTTGCCACAATGTTAGGTGTATCCTATAGGGTTGATCACACATATGTATTTCTCAAAAGAAAAAAACATGACCACATACTTGTAAACGCTCAGATGATGTGCATTGCTAGGAGAAATTATGGAACCTTGTCGGCTGCCAAGGTTTTGCCCATGCCTGGTCTCGAGAAAAAAACAAGGATTTGGACACAGAAAAAGGCACCACGTGGACTAGTTACACATAAATTTTGAAAATTGACTATACTAGTCAAAACTTGAAATGCAAGCCATTTTTTGTCGACGGTGCCAAAGTCAGGCGAGCTGAGTTAATTAGTTGAAGTGAACATAAGAAAGAGATTTGCGAAAGGGTTTTCAAAGTTGTTGGTGATAATGTGATGTGCCTAAAAGAAGGTAATGTAGGTCCACGTTAATTATCAGCAAAGGTCATGCACCTATCGAGATCCTTATCGCA
This sequence comes from Lolium rigidum, assembly GCF_022539505.1. Lineage (NCBI taxonomy): Eukaryota > Viridiplantae > Streptophyta > Magnoliopsida > Poales > Poaceae > Lolium > Lolium rigidum. The sequence continues at coordinate 28,153,276 of NC_061512.1, forward strand.
TCTCCAAGTCAAATGTGGTTGCTAGGATAGGGCACTAACTATATACGGTTAACTTTTGCGATGGTGTTTGTCGATGTCATGGTAAGTGCCCTTTCAAACCACTTTAGATGTCCCCTTAAAGCTTAGCCACCTTACCAAGCACTAGATGCCACTCTTGAATCTTAATTTTAGTAACACACTACCTTTTTTAGATGGCCATCTAGGACTTTTTTTTATTGAAAGTGGCAAAGTATATGCATACATTAACAAGCTATAATAAACATGTTTTTTTGTAGATATTAGTAGTACTATTAGTGATGCCAACGACGAGGCTACAAAGTACAGATATCAGTTAGCACATGTGCAAGCTGAACAATATGTGGACGGGCAATAACTAATTGGCCAATTTGGCCGTCCTAGGACCCAAGAGCCAAAAGAGAAACTAAGACCAATTCAAAGGACAGAAGAATCTTCGAGATCCCTGAATTTTTCTCCGAGGATGTGTACGACTCGTCTTGATTCTCTTTCTCTCCATTGAATTATGCGCATGAGATTAGGATTATGTAGAAAACACTACTCAAGAGATTCTTATATGCTATCTTACCTTATTATCTTAGACCTAATTTATTAGTGTGGGCATGAGGATGAGATCAGATTCTAATCCTTTCCTTTTGGCTGGTCCATAGAAGCTTGGAGGTGCATGCCATCCATACTAAATATATATTTTTGTGGTGATGCCATGGGGCACTTAACAAAGATTCCTCTCACGAGACTGTGACAGGCACCGCCCAACTCATTACTAATTAAGTCAAGGGATTATGCTTAAGTCTACCCCATCTCACTTTTAATTTTTTTATATGGAGTCTTAAACAAACAGGGGCAAACACAATGCTAACTAATTGCATACAAGTAAAGTTCTAGAATAAAGCAAAGTTCTAGTTTTTTTTTTGAACACAAGACGGGGTTAACGACCCTAGTGGAGCATCTTTCATTGAAGCACACATGGCAGGTACAAATTACAGTAAGATCCCTTATCATCTCTTGCCCTAAAGAACCAACTATTTGAAGAAGCGACCCTACAATTTACACAAAGCACCTGGAAAGAAATGTAGAAAAGCAATCAAGGGCCTTGGTGCCTCTGCCACCGCACGCCGGCGAGCTCGAGGCGTCTCCGCCGAGCTCAGATAGTTGTATGCCCAAAAGCCCTACTCCGGCGAGAGGATCTCCCTGCTGGCAACCTCCAGGAGACCGGGGACGAACCACTTGGGCTCCTAAAGGCGTCGAGCACCAGCAGATAGATCGGAGGGCCTCCAAATCGGAGGTTGAGGATGGGTCACCTTGCTGACCGAGAATCATGGCGACAAACTTGGTCGCCGCGTGTTGCGCTCGGAGAAGAAATCCTGCTCCAGGACGCCCGCCCGTCGATCTGTCAACCACGGCGCCGATGAGTATTTCCTCCTCTTTTCCACCACCATGGTGGCCAAGAGGAAGAAGATCCGGCCCAGCTCCGCCCAGATCAAGAGGAAGGCAGATGAGCTTTATTTGGGGGGTCGTGGTAGCGCCGCCGCTGTTCGCCTCCGGCTCCCACAAACGGAGCGCCTCGCCCAGCCACCACACCACCACAGGCCACCGGGAGCAGCCCGAGATCCACCATGGCCAAACCCCAAGAGCATAACGCCATACTCCACATGGGTAGAACCTAAAACTAGACTGGATCTGCAACTATACCTAATCCTATCTACTCCGGCGCCCATCTTTGACCTACTCCGGCTGGCTATTCCGGTGGAGAGGGCCTCAGATCGGCCTGGCCGACGGAGGTCGACCCTCAAGGTCTTGTAGCAGAGGGAGAGAGGGGAAGGGGGAATGAAGCGGTAGGCGCCACCGGATACCAGATCGTTAAAGCAAAGTTCTAGTGGTTGCAACTATCGACATTACTGCCCCTCAAAAAAGAAACTTTCGAGAGGACTGCAAATCAATATAGGGGTCAGTGACTATAATAATTACAGACTGCAAATCAAGTTAGGGGTTAGTGACTATAATAATTACACCCGATCCAACTTAGTTGTCAAATGTTCAATAAATCTAGACAGATTTAGGAAATATTTTTGCCTAAACTCTGCGACAATTAATTTGAAAATTTTAGGAAACATCGGATTTTGCACTTCGAAAGATATAAAAGTCGGGAGGCAAATAGGCTGCCCTAACAAATCATTTATAAAATATGGTTTGTGTTATATGGGTCTAATATTTATTTGACAAGAAGATTCTAGGAAGCTCGTACCTTTGGGCTTTTTTTGCCATTTTGTAAATTGTTTAGGTCAAATATTTAAAATTTTCACTGCGAGTATTTGTAAATAAAATTCAGTCGGATGAAATCTTATGTACATTTTTTTTCAAGAATAATTGTATGCTATATTTTTATCTGACAGTTATGCTGTAGGACAATAATTATGGTTTTTTGAACTGAAATTATCATGAAAATTAGTAAGGCGCGAGTGTGAATGCTGAAAAAGAGGTCAAATGAAGGAGATTCTTTCTGCAGGGAGAGGGAATCAACGAGGTGGACTCACATCGCATGCCTGTCGCTTGTGTCGGCTTCTCTCTCTCTCAAGCTGGAAAGACAGGCGCATCGAATCGCCGCATAGGTAGGCCCACCACTTCGTGAAAGAGGAATACTTGTATATCTACATGCAAGGAAAAAAAAAAGCAAAGAAAATACCGTATATGAGGCAGTTTGTGACCGTCCGCATGCGCACCGAAATTCCCCGCCGAGAAAGCAAGGAATTTCATGCGATCGAAATCCTGTGCTACTAAATGAATTCTATGAAGTCCTTTTGGCATTTGTAATTGTGGTTTACCACTAGCTAAAAATATGCCATCTCGTATTTCTACCAAAGCTAACTCATTTGGTTTTTTCGGAGCGGTTAGGATTGGCGACGCCAAGGCGATTCCCCGATCTTAATTCTCGCGAACACATCTGGTGCTCTCGTGCAGGTGCTGTCGCTCCTCTCTCGGATCTCTCCACGATCTCGGGGTGACTAAGGGGCAAACCTGGTTTGCCGCCCACCCTTGGCTCGTGCTGGTGATCGATCGGGGACGGCAGATGGCGAATAAGGGATCTGTGGTGGCGTTGGACGCTGCAGCTGGGAAGAGGGCCGATCTGGCGGTTCCGGCGGCGGTAGTGGGAGATCAGGAGAAGGAGAGTTTTACTTGTGCGAGTTCTTCGGGCACCGCTGCTGATGGCGGGGAGGCAGTTACTAATTTGATGCGGAAGTTGAATCTTACGTCCAGGGAAGCTGCTCCATTGATCCTGGATGATGAGGGGGACAAGGAGCCTCCACGCCCACAATGGGCTCTGATGGGCAAGGTACTTGCGCCGAATAATCTGCATATCAACACGATCACTTCGGTGATCCGTCCTGCCTGGGGTAACCCTAAGGGTTTGATTGTTAGGCACATGGGCCCTAATTTATTCCTAGCTGAATTCGGTTCTGAAGCAGACCGCTCTAGAGTGGCAAAAGGAGGGCCATGGACTTTAGGTAATAAGCATGCTATTCTTCTTAAGGAGTTTGATGTCCGTGTCAGGCCTGAAGAGGTGGTTTTCAATGAGTTGATGGTCTGGGCAAGAATCATGAAGTTAGGATATGAACTGATGAACACTGACCGTGGTACGCAGTTGGCTTCGTTGTTGGGTACAGTGGATCGTCTGGATGTAGATGAGAATGGTAGAGCGTGGGGATCTTTTCTCCGTGCTCGGGTTACCATAGATGCTACTGAACCAATTATGAGATTTGTTTCGGTTTTCTCGAAGAAGAAGGATGAGACTGTGCAGTATGAGGTGATGTATGAGAAGTTGCCCCTATACTGCTTTTCTTGTGGTATGTTGGGCCACTCCTCCATTCTCTGTCCTACCCCTGGTGAGAGAGATGAGGAAGGGAAGTTGCCATATAGTGGCGATAAATTGTGTGTGCCAGATTGGAGAAAGAGGGATGCTTCGGCATCATCTGAGCAGTCCCAGAATGGGAGGACATCTAGGCAGGGCACTGAGGGTGGGTCGGGCACTCATGCCTTGGCTCCAATACCAAACAGCAAGAAGAAGCAAGATGTGACAGGAGGGGTCGTGTCATCGGTCAAGAAAACCACCAGGACTCGTAAAGCTTCTGGTACTGCAAAGAAAGTTGCATCTGCGGGCGAGAATGCTGTACAATCGGGGGATCGTCTGGCTGGACAGAAACGGAAGCAAGTCAAGCAGGTATATGTGCCAAAAACCCCTCAGGTTGAGATGGTTGCTGCAACGGCTAATGGTGTGTTGGCTCTATCAAAGGGGTCTGTCATTTCTGCTCCTACTGATGGAGCTGCTATTCATGGGGAAGATGCTTCAAATAATTCAAATAAGAAGCAGCGAATTACAAATTCAGGATCGGCGGATTTGGTGGAGGCTGTTGAGCAGCCCCACCGCACGCAATGATACTTTTATGTTGGAATTGTCGAGGCCTTGGGTCAGACTCGACAGTAGGAGAATTGCGTTGGCTTGTTTCAACGTATCGACCCTCCTTCCTCTTCCTGTCGGAGACAAAGATGAAGGATAAGCGTGTCCGTAATTTTATGTGGAGTCTTGGATATACGGGCAGTCTCGCTGTTAGTTGTGAGGGCCTCAGTGGGGGCCTTGCACTTTTTTGGACGCAGCAGTACCAAGTGACTCTCAAGGGACAAAATGCTCACTGCATTGATGTAGTGATTTCGTCGGATACTTGTGTTCCATGGCGGGCCTCTTTCGTCTATGGGGAACCTTGTAGAGATAAGCGACATGAGTTCTGGAGTCTGATGAGAAGATTGAGAACTCAATGGGAGGGTCCTTGGATAGCTTGTGGAGATTTTAACGAGGTTTTGTTTCAGTACGAACATGCTGGGCCACGGAAAAGATCGGATGCACAGATGGCGTTATTTAAGGATTGCTTGAATGATTGTGGCATGGTGGACATGGGCTACTCTGGCCCTATGTTTACGTGGTCAAACAAGCAAGATGGAGATGATCTAGTCCGTGTGCGGCTTGATAGAGCTGTAGCTAATGGTGCTTTTACTGCAGCTTTTGATGATCACGTAGTGGAGAATATTATCACAACTACTTCAGATCATTTTGCTTTGCTCGTCCGCCTCCAAAATTCGGTAGAAATTAAAGAAAAGAAGCCAGTTCAGTCAGGTTTCAGATTTGAGGCTGCATGACTGCGTGCGCCAGATTACCGGGACACTTTGGAGCGGGCCTGGGCCGAGGCCGATGTTGGGCCGAAATCCTTGCAGGCGACTTGGGCTAATCTTCATTCGGTGACCGCCTCGCTACAACATTGGAGCCGGGCCTCCTTTGGTGTGGTGAAGAAAAAGATTCGCCAGCTAGAGCATAAATTGAAAATTATTCGTTTGGCGCCTTGGAGCCCTTCTGTGCTCGCCAAGTCAAGGGATGTGGAACGAGAGTTGTGTGAGCTCTTTGAGCGGGAAGAAGTGATGTCACGACAGAGGTCCCGCGTGGAATGGTTGAAGGCGGGTGATCGGAACTCCGCATTTTTCCATGCTCGCGCTTCTGCTCGCCGACGCACTAATAAAGTCCGAGCACTGATCCGGGAGGATGGATCAAGGTGTGAGGACATTGATGAGATAAAGGTAATGACCGAGAATTTTATGGGCAACTTATTTACTTCTGAACCTTGTGAGTCAGATATGGTTCTTGATGCTATTGAATCCAAAGTCACGGATGGAATGAATGAAGATCTTGTGAAACCGTACACGGACTCTGAAATCAAGAATGCACTGTTCCAAATGGGGCCAACTAAGGCTCCAGGACCCGACGGTTTTCCCGCTCTATTTTATCAGACTCATTGGGAATTTTTGAAAGATGACATATGTGCTGCCGTCCGGGGTTTTTTGATGGGTGAAGAAATTCCAGAGGGTTTTTGTGATTCTATCATTGTGCTCATTCCAAAGGTAACAAACCCGGTTCATTTAAAAAATTTCAGACCCATCAGTTTGTGTAATGTTTTGTACAAGCTTGCATCGAAGGTGTTAGCCAACCGCTTGAAAGTTATCCTTCCTTTGGTGATCTCTGAACACCAAAGTGCCTTTGTGCCGGGCAGGTTAATCACTGATAACGCCTTGATTGCTTATGAGTGTCTTCATACGATCAGGAAGCAGAAAGCTAAACGACCTTTCTTTGCGCTCAAGATTGATATGATGAAGGCCTACGACCGTGTTGAATGGGGATATTTGCACGACGTCCTTTGCAAGTTGGGTTTTGCACCAGCATGGATTTCTGTAGTTATGAGATGTGTTACCCATGTTCGTTATGCAGTTCGGGTGAATGGAGAGCTCACCTCGCCTGTTGTTCCCTCTCGTGGAATCCGTCAAGGAGATCCTATAAGTCCATATTTATTAGGGTTGTCTAGTCTGCTTTTACAAAAGGAGAATGTGGGGGTTCTACAAGGAGTCCGTAATGGTCGTTCTGGCCCACCTATTTCCCACCTCCTATTCGCAGATGATAGCATATTCTTCTCTCGGAGTGACTCGAAGAGTGTGGATGCACTGAAGGAGACCCTTAACCGATATTGCCAAGGTTCTGGCCAGAAGATAAACATGGATAAGTCTTCTGTCTTCTTTGGTCCGCACTTGTATCGACGAGTGTTAAAATGGATGTCATGGCTCGGCTAGGAGTTGCCAATGAAGCCCTTCGGGAAAGCTATTTGGGTATGCCCACTAATATTGGTCGCTCTCTGTTGCGGCGTTTAAGCCGGTTTTGGACAAAGCACGGAAGCACATGAATGGGTGGTCCGATCGGCCGATGTCTCGGTGCGGGAAGGAAACTTTGCTTAAATCGGTTATCCAAGCAATTCCTACCTTTATTATGAGTTGTTTCATGTTTCCTATCTCTACTTGTGATGCGTTTCGGAAGGCGATCGCTGATCATTGGTGGGGTATTGAGGATGGGAAGAAAAAGATGCACTGGCGCAGCTGGGAGTGGTTATCGACCCCCAAATCTTTAGGGGGGATGGGTTTCAGAGATTTTATGTTATTTAACCAGGCCATGCTTGGGCGACAGTGCTGGAGATTACTCACTGAACCTAATTCTTTGTGTGCAAGAGTTCTAAAGGGGAGATACTTTCCAGAATGTGAACTTTGGGACGCTCCACAATCAAGGTCCGCATCTTACACCTGGAGAAGTATTTGTCATGGCATGCAATTGGTTAAGTTAGGAGTCCGTTGGAATGTGGGCAACGGTGAGAAAATTCATGTGCTTACGGATAGATGGATTCCTGGAGTGAGTCCGGAGACGTTACGACCTCTGACGCTGATTCCTATCGGCGCTACTGTGGATATTCTGCTCAACGAAGACCGCAGTGCATGGGATGTGGACGTAGTTCGCACCATTTTTGAAGAGGAAGTGGCTCAAAAGATTCTACAGCTACCTGTCAGTAAGCGGGTTGGCGAAGATTTTGTTTCGTGGCCCTTTACAAAGTTTGGAGATTACACCGTACGTTCTGCCTACCATCTTGCCCGTCATGACAAGTTCTATGTGGAGAGAAGCAAGAGAGGCGGTGGTGTTCACTCTATCCACCAGGAGGAACACCTGGCTTGGAAGAGACTTTGGGCGATTAAAGCTCCTGGAAAAATGAAGATTAATCTGTGGAGGTTTGCCCATGATTGTCTGCCCTCTGGTGTACAGCTGAATCGGCGACATATTCCTGCTTCGCCGCTTTGTGTGTACTGTAGTAGGGAGGAGACCGCAGCGCACACACTATTGTTCTGTCAGTATGCAAAAGAAGTCTGGGAAGAGGTTAAAATCACTTCAGGAATTCAGCTTCAGAGAGCTTCTTTCACGGAACCAAAATACTGGGTTTTTGACTTCTTGAGCAGATCATCTGATAGACAGAACACGGCCCTCGCCGTGGTTACTTGGCATTTGTGGATTACTCGGAACGGGGTAAAAAATGGTGAACCAATGAGACATCCACATAGTGTTGCCGAACAGTGCAAAGCTTATATCGAAATGATAGAGCTGCATTTATACAAACCGGACCCTTCTACTAGTCGTGAGACCATCTCTATGCCACGTTGGTCTCCGCCGCCTGAAGGTATGGTTAAAATTCATGTTGATGCAGCTCTGTTCCCTTCTTCTCGCCGGATGGGAATTGGCGTCGTGATCCGAAGCCACAGAGGAGATTGTTTGCTGTCTTGCAGTGAACTAGTCCAGGAGGTCATGACGCCGGAGGTTGCTGAAGAGTTGGCTCTCCGCCACGCAGTTTCCCTAGCCGGAGATGAAGGTTTCGATAATGTGGTAATCGCTTCTGATTGCCTGTCTTTGGTGCAGCGTATCAACTCCTCTACTGTTGATCGCAGTCAGGTTGGCGTACTGGTGCAGGATATCAAGGCAAGGAGCTCTTCCTTCGCGGCGGTTTCCTTTATTCATGTGTATCGTAATTGTAATGAGGCAGCTCATACTTTAGCTCGCTCTGCGGAGCGCTTTGTTTCTGTTATTTTTCGTAATTGCACCCCGGAATGTATCCGGCAGACAATCTGTAATGGTTTTTCGTGATCAATAAAGAGCTGTGTTCCCTCAAAAAAAAAGCTAACTCATTTTCAATCCATAAGCTTTTCTCGGTAACTGTTGGAGATTGATGTAACATGGTTGGTACAAGCACCCGCAAGGAAAAAAGATACTGTACGTATGCGGCACTAGAGATAGGCACATCAAGCTCAGCTTTGAGAATCAGAAAAGAAGGGAGAAATTCCTTTCGATGCGGCTGCTTTCTGTGCGAATCGTATGTGTAAGTTGCGGAGAATATTTGGGTGATGGTCACGCATGCATATGGACCATTTTATCTTCCATTTCTCATTTTCTTTTCGCCGATCTTGACTTTAGGGGCACTGTCGCTGTTTGCTTAATTTATGCAGAGATGGAAGAAACACAAATCAGAAATCAGATTTGCTACTTTAAGGGCATTGTTGAGTTTGATTTGTTTGTAATTTCTGATTCTGGTGCAGTGCAATTCTAGAGAAGAATCCCTTACACTCCGTTGCCAAACTAGTCGGCTCTACAATCACTCGCCTGGAACTCTCATTGTTGATGCTGCATTTTCTTGAATCTTTTGAGCTTCTATTTCGCTTTGCCTTTTGGTGGAAAACAACTGAAATATTCGTGGAGAAATAAGGGTGTTTTGGTCATGATCAGATCTGCTAGTGAGATCTCAATCACTCCGTTGGACGGCACTCAAGCTGCACCTATCCTCATATTATTGTGTGACTTCAACTCCATTTTGTTCTGCTCCTGGCATATGCTATTGCAAACGAAAGTAGTTTCTGGGATCAGACAGAATAGATAAAAAAAATTATCAGGTGTTAAGCAAAAAGTATTTCATTAATATTGGTTGGTCAAAAATATCATCTTTAAAGAGATGGTTAGAGAAGTGTTAACCTAACTACGACAACAATATCTTTTCGTCGTCGCACGGCCTACTATGGTCAGGGTTACTCGCAGTCGCATGGCTTGCTGGCCGCCGGCGTGCCCCGACGGGCCGATGCCGTCGGAGCCCATCCACACACGACGACTAGCTACGCGAGCGACGCAGGCCTCCCAACGATGAATGGTAGAGGATGTGTCCTCCCGCTGGTGGCGCGCCTGCACTCGGCCAGAGCATCGTCCCAATGGGCTCTGGCCGCCGCTTCCTTTGTGGCCGCGTCCCTGTCAGCCTCGTAGTAGGCAATGTCCCTTGCCACGATGACGTTCGCGGCGGCCTCCTCTAGCTCCCGGCTCTCTCAGTTCACCTGCGGCTGCTCCCGCCGCGTCACCTCCATCGGGGTCGACAACTCGTACGCATGCCTCATGGCGAGCACTTCAAAGCGTGCTTGCTCCACCACCGCTAGGGCCCGACGACGATCTCCCATGCCCTCGTTGCCGGCGAGGTCGGCGTTGTAGTCGTAGTAGAGGTAGACGTTGTCCGCGGGCTGGGCCCCCCCAGGATGCGCATGGCTTCCTTCGAGTCCTGGAGCTACGCCCTAGCGTCGGCGAGCCTGACATTGGCCGCCTGGATGTCGGCATGGGTTGCCGACGGAGGCTGGCGCTGGAGCGACTCGAGGAACACCCGCTCGTCCTCCAAGGCGACGGCCACGCGCGCCACCGCCTCCCCGCACCTCGTGCTCTACTCTGTTCGGATCATCCGGATAGCCGGCGCGAGCCATGGCGGAAACATGTGCGGTCGTGGTTGGCCATGGATTGTAGAAAGGATTGTGACTAGCTTCTAATGAACTGGAGTACTAGCTACAAAATATATGTAATTTCAGAATTTGTACCGGTCATTCATTTCTAAATTTGATCATGTATGAAGAAAAAAGTTACTACTAGCATCAAAATGTCTGGCCTGGCCCACTTGCCAGCGACTATCCCAAATTCTCTGTTCCCCTTCCTCTCTCTCCCCGACTCGTGTGCCTCTCGATTCCCGCCGCCTCCGGCTGGCCGGCGCCGCGGCGAATCCCAGACAGCCGATACCACCAACCGCGGACGCCCTCCCAGCTCTACTGGCTGGCCGGCGCCGCCCTTATGAGCTCGCTGCTTGGAGCCGCGCGGGAGGTCGCAGTTCCGGGTGCCGCCGTCGGTGACCGCGCGTGGCCGGGAGGTTGGTCGTCGGCTGCTCGCTGCCGAATCTTGGAGCCGCGCTGGGTCCTCCGCAACCGCAGTCGGAGCTGGGGGCTCCGCCGCGCCATGCCGCCATCCGCTTACGTCTTAGAAGGTAGTTCGAGCCGCGGCCAGTTACCTGAACTTTTTTGATGTTCTTCTTCTCCCTGTGCTTTATTTTCTCTTCTGTTAACCAAATCCTCTCGGTTCTCTATGCCAGGTTTGGAGTACTGCGCAAGGCACTCGTTGCTGCTTGTTTGTCAAGCATATGTATATATCAATACGAATATTACATATGTTTTGTCAAGTTCAACATGCTATTTGAATACTGTGCATTGTTTAATTTTGCAAAACTAAGGCACTTGTTCATTTTTCGTTGGCTTGTATGTGTATGTTAATTAGATTGCTGTTGAATTTGTGTTTGATCTAATATTTGACTCCGATTATGGCACCAAATATGTTTACTAGTAGAATAAAAATAATCAAAAAATAAGACAAAATAGACATGCCCGTGTCTGTTTGTGGGGCGTTCGTTGGATGCACCGGACAGAGTATCCGCGAACGCATGTCCAGTATCCCCAAATGGGCAAAATTTGGCAAAAATATGAACCTGATTTAAAGGATTTTGGTGAGTTAATCTCTCGCGACTTCAGCTGACAATGCAATTTGTTCTCTTATACCCTAGATAATACTATGTCTTTTCCAAAATATAAGCATTTTTAGAAAGCTAATTTAGCTTGCTGAATAAGGCTTATATTTCGGAACAGAGTAATACTACTTTTTACCATATGATCCGCCTTTACATTGAGAACTTGGTTTCTCTCATGCGAATAGAACCTCTAGGGCTTTGTTTAGATGTAGGTATTCAAGTGTGGTATTGAAATCCCATCTTGTTGTCCGAAAACAAGGGCACAAGGTAAATTACTGTCAAGTGCTACTCTTTGTATATGCTAACTTAAGACCACAAAAGCTTGCCTAACTTACTTGTCTTTTTCTTTGTGTAGAGCAACCGAAAGTTTCCTAATCCGTTTGTGCCCCCGGCTGCAAGTGCACACTCAACTTCATCTACTACGTCTCAAGCATCAAGTGCATGCCCAACTTCATCTACTACACCAGAAGCTACAAGAACCTCTGATGCAATGCCCCATGCTCCAGCAGGACACGCACCATGGATTCCACCAAGACAAGCTGCTCCAACATATGCACCTCCACAGGGACAACAAATGGGAGGGGGGGTATCTAAACTCCAGATTGTATAGCTACTTCACTGCAGGTCTTGATGCCGAGAATCGGCAAGAAGAAGAATGATGTGTAATGCTAGGCTTAGTGACCAAGCATATTCCTTTTTTGGATGCATGTGCAAAGAGACGCAAATTTTGTAAATATTTTTATGAGCCATGATGGTGATCCGAATGATGATCATATTATTCTGTCATCTTTGATGCTACAAATGCTCATGTTATTCACAACAAAGGTGTGTTAATTCACAACAAAGGTGTGTTATAATGCTTTTATTGTTCCTGTCATCATCGATGGTTGATTCTATAATGCTCCTACTGTTGCTGTCATTATTTGTGCTAGAATGCATCTATTTTTATCATCAAAACTGATGCATGATGTTGATCATTGTTACATCTAGATGTGCCAATTTTGGAGGGAAAAGAGTGGCTTAGCATGTTGCAGAGGTGCCACGGTGGCTGCCAGGTAAACTGTTAAACAACAAAATGAAGTCATTAGAGCTCCTTGCAACAAACTACCCCTAGAGTGACTGGTCTGTGCAAAATAAAGTTCATGTCACTGGTTGTGCAACATTCTCCCATAGAGTTGCTGGTTTGTGCAATTTCCTCAGGTTAATTTGTGACATGGTCATGGACTTGTACTGCCGCTGGCGTCCTCCATTATTCAAAACGTCTCCAATGTTCACACTTGCACAGCCATGATGTTTCTGAACGTTAGCACTGTTTTTCCACATGGTAATGTCTGGAGTCTGGACTGGAGCTGGGAAGACTTGCAAAGTTGCAAGGGTCAAGCAGGGCTGTCGACCTGCACACAGAAATAAAGGTGGTGGGTACGAGCAGTAACACCTTTTGCTGTTGCAGGGAGAGCAATAATTCACCCTCGTCTTACAGTCATTGGTGATCCTCGGTCACTCCATTCTTCAGTTTCACACACACACAGCCGGCTTCTCTCCATTGGCCAACCTTCTCATCTCGCCCAACTCTGTTCCTCGGCCGGCACATCTTCACCAGCGCGGCGGCTTCCAACACCGATCATCTTTGAGCAGGAGCAGAAGGTACGTACAAATCGACTAGATGTCTTTCCCTTCTACAAATATAAAGTGTACTGATCTTGCCTCATTGGTTGGTCTGCCTCCAGAATCCTCCAAATGCCAATGGGTTTTGCAATTCGTAGAAGCGGGGGCTGAAGGTTGGTCTGTTCATCCAGGCATCCGCTGGACTACACGCTCTCTGAACCTGCGAAATCCCACCTCTCCAGCATTCTTCTGCGAGATCCAAGTCTCAACACAACCTGTGTACGTGAACCAGTATAGCTATTTTTCTGCAACGACAATATAGTGTAGCTACTATTTTCTCTTTTTTATTTCCTTCGCCAGAACCAGTATAGCTATTTTGTACCTAGACTAACTGCAAATACATTCCTATTAATGCGTGCAGCTTCTTAACACATTCATCAGCAGGGTGAAGATGGCCACCGCTATCAGCGCGGCAGTGTGGGCATTGGGCAAGGCGCTGGCTCCCGTTAGTGATGACCTTCTCAAGAACTGGGCAGCCAGTGACAGTCTTGGCCCCAACATCAGCGCCCTCAAGACGGAGCTGCTGCGCGCGCAGGGGATACTATACACCGCGCAGGACAGGGTCATCGCCAACCCTGCGCTCAAGGAGCTGCTGCACATGCTGCGGCAGCTGGCGGACAAGGCGGAAGATGTGCTTGACGAACTGGACTACTTCCGCATCCAGGACGAGCTCGACAGAACTTACCATGCAGCCGATAAGCATGCCGGGGGCTGCATGTGTGGCCTCGCTCTCAATGCCCGGCACACTGCCAGGGCCGTTGCCAATAAACTCAAGTTCTCCTCAGCTGGCATCTTGCACACACCAAAACTGAAGTTCGATCGTGTGGAGATGTCTAAACGGATGTCAGACATTGTAAAGCAGCTGGATCCCATATGTGCTAAGGTGAAGGAAATCCTTGATCTAGAGCTCCGCAAACCTACTGCCCAATGCAAGAGACCCAAAACAACCCCAGCAATAATAGAGCCAGAGATATTCGGGAGGAATGTTGAGAAAAAAAACATTGTAGATGGCATTACCCATGGAAAATATTGTGCCGATGGACTTACCGTTCTTCGAATTGTTGGCCCAGGTGGTATTGGGAAGACGACTTTCACACAACACATATATCAAGAAGTGAAGAGCTCGTTTGATGTTATGATTTGGATCTGTGTATCTCTCAATTTCGATGCAAACAGGTTAGCACAAGAGATTCTGAGACAGATCCCTGAAGTAAATGGTGAAAAGAAAAATGCCATTGAGGAAGAGCTTATCGAAGAAAGATTAAAACATAAGAGATTCTTGCTGGTCTTGGATGATGTCTGGACATATGAGGAGGATGAGTGGAAGAAACTGTTAGCTCCCTTCAGAAAAGGAGAGGCAAGAGGTAATATGGTTATTGTCACGACTCGAATCCCAGAGACAGCAACAGTTGGAAAAATAGTTGATTATTCAATAGAACTGAATGGCTTAGGCACTGAAGATTTTATGCATTTATTTGAAGCATACGTATTTGGTCACCAACAGCCATGGAAAGACCATCCTGAATTACTTGATGTTGGGAAAGAAATAGTGGGCAAACTGAAGGGTTTCCCTCTTGCAGCAAAAACTGTAGGTAGACTTCTAAGCAGTCAGCTTACATTGGATAATTGGACAAGAGTTCTAGAAAGCAAAGAATGGGAGTTACAAACCAGCGACCATGACATTATGCCAGCTCTGAAGCTTAGCTATGATTATCTTCCTTTCCATCTACAACAGTGTTTTTTCTATGGTGCTTTGTTTCCTGAAGACTATGAGTATGGTAGCAACGAGTTGGTTCACTTATGGACAGGGCTGGATATTTTAGACTCTTCTGATCAAAGGAAAAGACTTGAAGATGTTGGACTGTGCTATTTAAATGACTTAGTTAATCGTGGATTTTTTAAGAAGAATGAAAAAATAGATGGCAGTGCTTGTTATGTTATGCATGACCTACTGCATGAGTTGGCAGTGAAGGTTTCATCGTCAGAGTGTCTTAGCATATCTAGTTCTAATGTAAGATATGTGCAATCTTCTCCATCTGTACGTCACTTGTCTATCATTATAGATGAGAGAGATGTCAATGATAGAATGGCCTTTGAAGAATTTAAGAGGGAGTTGAGTACATTGGAAGAGAAATTGAAAGTTGAAAACCTACAAACTGTGATGTTATTTGGAAAACACCATGGATGCTTTGCCAAGACTTTTGGTGATTTGTTTGCAGAAGCAAAAGCCCTTCGTGTTATTTTGTTGTCTAAGTCACTTTATAAATACATTCTGGAGGATGTGTTTTGCAACTTTCCAAGACTTGTTCATCTTCGGTACCTAAGGATAATACCTTTCTTCGATGTAACTCTAACCAGCAACATGTCAAGGTTTTATCACCTAAGGGTTCTAGATGTTGAAAAACACAATGTCCCTGTTGATTTTCCAAGAGATGTGAGCAAGCTTACAAAGTTGTGCCATTATCTTGTTCAGGAGAATTTCTTTGAAGATAGAACTTCTGATTTGGGAAGACAGGACTTATTGCAGGACTTGAGAAGCTTTATGGTAAAAAAGGAAAATATAGGTTTTGAAATGAGACAGATCGGTCGTTTGGCGGAGTTTGGTGTGTCACTAAGAATTCATAGCATTGAGAATGCTGAACGACATGAAGAAGTGAATGAAGCAAAACTGACACACAAAACCCACATACAGAAGCTAATGTTAGAATGGGGTTATGGTCGACCTAATAAGGATCTTGCAAAAGAAGATCATGTTCTTGAAAGCCTTCAGCCACATAGCAATCTTCTAGAGCTGCACATTGGAGGACATGGAGGTGCTACCTGCCCTTCATGGTTAGGTTCGAACCTCTCAGTTAAAGCATTGGAATCTCTTTGTCTGGTTGATGTAGCTTGGAACAATTTTCCACCTATAGGAGAGTTGGTGTTTGTTAGCGAGCTTGGTGAAGAGCATCCCAGTGGTATCCCTAGCCAGAGCTTTCAAAATTTGAAAAGGCTAGAATTGGTTAAGATTTCAAGATTGAAAAAATGGGTCGGAATTAGCGCTTGTCGTTTGGTCTCTCTCCTAGAAGTGCTCATTGTTAAAGAATGCTCTGAACTGGTGGAGCTGCCATATTCAGGTTGGCAATCAGCACATGAGGCATGTGCGACTTGGTTTCCTAGATTACGGAAGCTCGAGATTATGGACTGCCCAAAGCTGTTGGCATTGCCTCCTGTTCCTTGGACTCTTGCTCCGTGCTCTGCTAAGATTGAACGGGTAGGATCAGGTTTTATGGAGTTGGCTTACTCAAAAAATTGCAGATCAGAATCGGGTTTGAAAGTTACTGGGAAGGTGGGTGGTCATGATAGCACGTTCTGGAATATGTTGGCATTCTCTAATCTAGCTGACCTATTAGAGCTGGAAATGCAGAATTGCCCTCCGCTGCCACTGGATCACCTCCAAAAGCTAACGCCTATGCAGAGTCTTAAAAAAGTTAATTCCAATAATTTATTGTCACCAACTGATGTTGAGAGTGCTGCCATATACCAGTTACGAATTGGTACCCTGGAGATTTGGCATTGTAGTGCTAGTGAGAAGGAACTGGCACAGCTGCTCTCCTATCTCCCATATCTGAGCAAGTTAGACATATACAGTTGTACGAAGATAACAAGGGTTGGTGTGGTGGAGCAGCAGAAAACAACTCATAAAATGGGCTTTGGACAAACTGGACCGCAGCAGCAAGAGACAAGAGGAGAGGAGGAGATAGCAACAGTAGCAGCAGGAGGAGAAGCACTTGTGCTCTTGCCTCCCCAGCTGCAGGAATTGGGGATCTGCGATTGCCCACAGTTGACCCTACTCTCCAGTTCGCTCCAAGGCCAAGGAGGAGGAGGGCTCCAAGGCCTCCGCTCCCTCCGCAAATTGAGTATAAGTGGTTGCCCCAAGTTCCTCTCCTTTCATTCGTTCTCTAGTTTTCCTTTACCCACCTCTCTACAAACCCTATCTCTCAAGGACATCGAGGGAATTGTGACCCTGGAGCCCCTCTCAGATTTCACATCTCTCACGAATCTGCACATACATAACTGTGGGGATTTAAGAGGCGAGGGTATGTGGGCTCTTGCACAGTGCCGTCTCGCAGTTTTAGAAATCGAGAAAACCCCCAAATTCTTTGCCAGTTCTGAGCCCCAAAATTTTCCCCGTTCCAGCAAAATTGAGGAGATAACCATAGATGACCCCACAGGTTTCCTTGCTGCGCCCATCTGCAGCCTCCTATCATCCTCCCTCACCAAATTATACTTGGATGGAAATGAAAATGATGAGGTGGAGCGCTTCAGTAAGGAGCAAGAGGATGCTCTTCAGCTCCTCTCCTCCCTCCAGGAGCTCAGGTTTGAATTCTTCCGCAAGCTGCAGTGCCTCCCAGCAGGGTTACACAGAATTTCCAGCCTCAAGAAATTATGGATTGAACATTGTCAGGCCTTCCGTTCGCTGCCCAAGGACGGCCTTCCATGTTCTCTACAATATTTACATATTTGGAACTGTCCTGCCCTGAAATTGCTGCCCAAGGACGGCCTCCCAAGTTCACTGCGAATGTTATGTATCCACTCTGGCAACAGCGAGGAGCTAATGTGGCAGTGCCGCAAGCTAAAAGGAACCATTCCTATAATTATAATCAGTGACTAATCCAAGGTAACAATCTCATGATATCTAATCTTATTCTGTACACGACCAATTCACGTTTTTGTGCGGTAATGGCATGATTTTTTTTTAGAAAAAACATGGTAACAGTAGGTCGGATGGCTCATGAACCCCGTAGGCCTTTCCGAGGTTCATCGCAGTTACTACTGTTTCACTTGAATATGCCACTTATTTAATCTACTGTGCAGGGCTCTTCTTCGGTCTGCATATTTCGTTAGACTCATACTACAAATCATATCTGCATCCAAGTGCAGTTTGAGTTTGCAGTGCAACCATGAAGACCTCAGTTTGTATCTTCCATGGTGTACATAATCTTGGTTAGTATTTGCATAATCATCCAACTCCGATGGTTTCATACACTATTTAGAAATTTAATCAACACATATTTTTCTCTGTTAGCTGGATCTGTACTGTTCATATATTTGAGTAGTTCTAGACCGTGAGCACTAGAGTTCGAGCAAGAGCGAGAGCCACTATTAACAAATACAATGTTACTCATTTTCATTTTGTCACGTTAGTATGTTCTATCAATGATCTCGTAAGGATTGGTCCCAACTAAAGCGATAATGCCTTGATTATATGAAAAATGAAGAGGGGTCTTCTGCGGTATAAGGGCATCTCCGACGGGACGACGCAAATTGGACGCCTAAATTGACCGGCGTCCGTCCGTATGCGTCGGCTCAAATGGTCGAATTCGACCGCGCGTCCGTTTGCGCCGGGGTGCCCCCGCGGCACGACGCAATTTTTTTAGGGTTTTGCATTCAAGATAAACAGAATTTACATAGTGAATAAGGAAAATAAAAAAATAAAACTAAAAGGCGCATGTACCGCCTGCTACCCTAGCCTACTCCTCGTCATCGTCGAGCACGACGAAATCCGGTATTGCCCACGGCCAGTTGGCAGCCGGCGGAACGTACGCCGGTGCTGCCGGTGGTGGAGCAGCCCACGGGTTGAAGGACGGAGGTGGAGGTGGCGGCGGCTACGGGGCCGAGTTCTGCAGCGCCCGTTCCAAGGCCTCTTCCTCCGTGAGGCCTGGCGGCATGATGTCGGTGGCGTACCGGGGTAGCGGCGGCTGCACTGGTCGGTCCACCTCCGACAAGAGGACGCAGAGCCTCTCGATCTCCTCGTCGGTCATCGTCGCCGGCAGGTTGAACTTCCGGCCCTCCGCCATGGCCGCCTGCCAGTCATGGAAGACGTAGGCGACGAAGTCGTCTGAGTCGTCCTTGGCCTCCTCGTTGTGGTATGCCAGCGCGTCGTCGTCCTGGGGAGGTGCAGGAGGAGCTGGTTGCCTTGTTCGACGAGGAGGCGCAGACGCCGAAGGTTGGTCAAGCGTGTAGTCTCGGTCGTCGAGGAAGCCCACCTTCCTTCTCGGATCCTCCGCGATCTCGCGCCAGGTATGCCATAGATCGGAGTCCATGGCGAAGGCAGGATCGTCGCGGAGATCCGACGGCATGTACCGCCGCCTGCGCCGGATCTCGACGCTCCTCTCTGGCTCGCGCAGAGGCACGGGCAGGACATGCAACCGGAAGTGGCTGAGCCGCCAGCGCCGCCTGGCAGGTGCACGTCCCCCCAGTGGTGGCACGACACCCAGTTTGCATACAACACCCGCGCCATATCGACGTGGAGCGGCACCCTGTTCAGCCGCAAATCCTTCTTCACGCCGTTGTCGGACGCCTCGGAGTCGTGTTTCTTCTTCCCCATTGTGATGCGGTGGCGCGCGGTGGTGAGGGTGGGAGCAGAGGTGTCGGTGGTGTGGACGATGCCGGTCGCCTTTTAAAAGGTCGGGTGCGCGCGGGACACGATGCCATTGATGGCGGCGCAGAAGTCCAGCCGCCGCTCGCCAAGCCTGGTAAGCGTGCAGAAGATGAGGCGACACCATTGATGGCGCAGGATGCGGCGCAGACGCCGAAGTGACGGCCGCCAAAGCGACGTGCTCGAAACATGTCTCTAGGTCGCCGCCAGGCGGGCCCGTGGGAAAAGCGAGCGGTCACTCGGTGTGACCGCACAACGTCCGAGGCGCAAATATGCGTTGCGTTTGCGTCTCTGCGGACAGCCCGGTCACTATGCGTCAGGCCACTAGGCATGGGTGCATGCGTATTTTTCGACCGCGCGGTTGCTCCGCGTCCGTTTTCGTCGGGCCGTTGGAGATGCCCTAAGAGCATCTCTAGTAGACCCCCCATAATCTGAACCCTGATATCTCGGATCCAGATATCCGGTAGCCCTGAAACGTGTATTCCGGTGCCGCACGAGCCATAGCAGAACAGATCTCCCAAACTCTAAATTAGGGTTTAGATATATAGCTTAAACAGACAGAACTAATAGAAACATGTTTCTGATGACCAAATCAATCATGCGCAGTAGAAACTTCATACAATAAGATCATAGTCATCGATTGTGCATCTACTTGGCGGTGCATTTCTCATTTGCTCCAAGCAAACACTCCAACGGCCACAACATTGCTAGATCGCATCATATCCGCCTTGAAGTGATCTCATTGTGCGGGTAGAAGAGAACGGCATATCACGATTGAACTTGTCTTCAATACATTGCCAATGTTTCATGTCGGTTTGATCATTGTTGGACACCGCATCAAGCAAAATCTTCTCTCATGCCCTCAACAAAATGACATCCTTCAAATCTGTGTAGTTGGCTGATCGAATAGCCTTTCCTTTCAGCACGTCATTTCAAACTTTGGCTCCACCTTTTCATCCCCCCCCCCCCCCCCCCATCTCATTCTCTTAAACATCAAATCCGTCCTCGTAAGCGTCGAGCGGTTCTCTATGAATATTCACCTCATTCTCCAACATGTTGACATACGAGGTAGGAACCGTATGCAACTCGTAGCTACGCAATAACAAATAAGAAATGCAGCTGTCCTAGCACAATTCAGATAAAACGGAAAAAATATACCAAACAGCCGTCTCGACGAACGTGTTGAAGGCGCACCCGTCCATAGTGGCGCCCGTCCACGTGGATGCACCTTTTTCTATTTTGGTGCGCCGGCGAACATGGGTTTCTTTCGCCCCCGGAAGCCCCTCTTTCGCACCGTTGGCGATAACCATTGTCGATGCGGGAGCTGCCACAGAGCTCGTTTCCGCAAGGCCACCGCCCCCTGTCGCTTCCGCTTCGTCCCGGCAGTGATAACCTTGAGAGCACCCCCACGAACGGCAGTGGCGGAAGCGGCAGACGGACGGAGAAGGCCCGATTGAGGCTGCACTGACGCGGATCTGGTTGGCAGGTTGCCGGTGGCCTCCATGCTGACGACTACGCGTTGCGGCTGGGGCTTATAGATCGGCGGCGGCACCGACGGGGGAGCTACATGCGTGGAGCTAAAATGTTCGTCCCACCAATTAGCATACGCCTATCAATGGTGCGGGAAACGTCCTCGGACCCGACTATATCCAAATTTCGGCGACGAATACCCAACAGCCCCGATAAAAATCCGGGGCGGCCTTTTTTCTGGGATTTGATCGGGTCAGTTTTTAATCCGGAAACTTGCTGTTATTTTCTGGATCGGTCGGATATCCGAGATTGCCAGAGATGACGTAATGCATTTTTACAAACGGGTGGTGTGGACTTATCGCTATACTGTATAGTCACTTTGAAAAGAAAAGAAAAACTACCTTGGAATTAGAAGGTTGCTCGTGTAACCTGCTATTTATATATGTCATATGTGTGCTTCCCAACGGTGCCTATGTAACTATTGACTGTTAATTACCAGTATTTGTTTATTGCTAAACATATTGTTTTTGTGTTTCCATGATTCCATCACATCCTATTGTGTCCTTGGTGCAGGAACATGCACTGACGTTGTTCTCTGGTGGTATAAATGCTGTCAAGTCTGTTTTGCTGGATGCAACTTGTTGTTTCATATATGAAGTATTCCACATGAATCAAATTCTCCCAAAGATTTATCTATTGATGGAAGTTATATTTCTTACCAAGTTTTTCAAGTTTCTACCATTTGATAGTAGATGCAACTTCGTCCCAATTGCACTAATGCGCTTCAGCTGAAGTGCTGTATGCGCTTTATGCTCGCATGCTGCTTGGTGTAAAGTGAGTGCTATATTTCTTATTTCAGTTTCTTTATTTTCCTTGGACAAATTCTTATTAATTAATTTATTTCCAGTTTGGCTATTCTGGAAGCAGAATTTACGTGCAAGATCTCCTCGGAAGATCAAGGTTATTTTAGACCCAATCGGTTATCTAAATGAATCAATACTGTCGTATCAGTTTCCATATTGCCAATTGAAACCATCCAAATAACCCACCGCAACACTTAGGTATCGGACTTTTCCTTTTTGCAGTTTTCTTCACGTTTCCATTTCGTAGTGGACTGATACTGTTATTTTGATGAACTGGAATGGAAAACGGAGTGTCATATGTGTTAATGAGTTGGTACTATTACCATTGTGTTCAATTCAGTTGAACACAATGTGTTACTGATAAAGAAAACCTTCACGCGTAATCAAGCTATGGCTCTCACCCAGGAGATGCCACTGTTAAGAGTATAACGAGTGATCTGCAAATATTTATTTCCTGTATTTTAGCATTAGAAGTTACGCGTGAAGTTTCTTTTTAGCAAGTTTGACTGTTGGAGCCTCTTTGTTAACTCAGATTTTTTTTTAATCTCATTCAGATATGCATCAGCGGCTGTTGGGCGGTTCTTGCCGGCACCATAGGGCCAGGACCGGACGCTTCTAACTAGGACTGCCCGGCTCCAATCAACAGGACCTAGCATTGCCCTCAACCAACGGCGACGACGGCTGTCTGGCTGGAGCACCCCTCTGCGTGCTCCAGCTTTGTCGCTGCGTCTCCTCTACTGGAGCTCCACCAGCAGGCACACCACCACCACCCACACCATCTCCAGCGACGAAGTCCCCAACGGCATCACGCAAGTCGCCACCGGTGCAAACACCAAACCTAAGTGGCTGGACGAAAACCTAGGTGGCTGCGATGCGAAGATCAAGACAATAGTGGGCTGATAAGTGAGCTAAACATTTGCTGAATCGACACATGTACATCCAATCTCTTCATTGTCATGCTGCTAACCTGTGGACTGGACAAGTTCTTGTGTCGATTGGAAGTGCTACATTTGTGGGGTTGATCAGCGTGTGCAACTGTATTCCCGTCCTCCTCTTCTTACGACCTCCATAACATACTCATCTCCAAATGAAACAGGGAAGACTCTGTTTACGCAAAACAACACAATTTATTAAACGGCCAGTAGCAAAGTGTAAGTTTAAGCTAAAAGAATCAACCTAAATGAGGAAGGACAATTACTGCAGAATAGACTGCTATGCCAAATACATATATTCAGATAAAAAAGAAAGAGCGCAGAAACCTGTGTACAAAGGGAATTCTCGGTCAGGCAGATCGCTGGAGTCCACAGCAAGTTCCGGCATTGCCCTGCAGGAGGAGCAGCCAGCAGGCAACACGAACAGGAAACCTCAGGCCTCGGTGGACCGCAGGCAGCCAGCAGGCTTGATCTTCAGCAGGCCATTTGCACCCAGAATTCATTGATTTCTATGAACATCTACACTAAAGGGAACTGATCCATCCACAGTCTATACATTTCATGCACATTCCACCCAAATCTGAACAAGGAAAAAGGCACTGCCTTCTCTCCAAATTCCCATAGATTTCTGACCCATGCTCGAAACATCTTGCCACCCTGGGTAATTTTTATGGCTAAAAGCAGATCCTGTAGCTAAACATCGTCCCAAAATCTGAACTACAAAATCAACTGGAAAGTAGAAGATACTATAGAATTTTAATGGATTGAACACTTGCACGAAAATTATTTTACAACAATGGATATGCTGATTGACATAGATGGCAATATATGTAAGAATATCCAGTTCCGATGCTCAACCTGACAAGGCAGTGAATGTCAAAGTTGGTGGAACAATTTCAGATCCGAATGTGCAGTCTAACATGCATCTGGTACTGGTTTATTCCCATCCGTCACTTGTTGCAATTTGAAATAACTTGTCAGTTTGATTTAAAGCACGACAAACTTGAACCATAATAACAAACATCAGTCCCAGTAATGTTACACCGGAAATCAAGATGAGCACCTCAAGATGCAAACTTATTTTTTTGTATTACATATCATTGTTAATTTGTCAAAAAAAAAATACAGTGAGGTTGCTCTACGCTTGTACATTCTAGGTTGCCACATAGTAGTATATCATAAGATCGGCAACACAAATAGCTTGTTTAAATATCATGAGGTTCCAGATAATATACTTTAAAAACACCAAACACATAAAATACTCAAGTTTGGATAGAATAACAACTGAGTTAGGCAAATAGAGAAGAATAATTCCAAAATCGACTAATGCCGGTTTCAACATCAACATACAAATGGATCAATTAAATCTAAATCATGGATATGATGCATATCCCTAACACTATGGACTGGGCACCTCTTGAAGCCCTCCTCTGTAAGAACTTGTCATTGTAATCCCTTGGTTCAAGCATAAAGGTCATTAACTCTAGCACTCTAGCTTTCAGTACAAAGAATGAGGCAGTTAATGTCAGACTTAGTGCCTAGGTACGGATCAAGCACTATTGTCTTGGTGTTCTAATCAAGTTTGGACAGAATACCAACTGAGTTAGGTCAATAGGGAAGAATAATTCGAAAATGGACCAATGCTGGTTTCAACATCAACAACATACAAATGGATCAATTAAATCTAAATCACGGACATGATGCATATCGCTAACACGACGGACAAATCTATCATTTGTAAAGTGAAACTGGGCGCCTCGTGAACCCCTCTTCTCTAACTGAAGCTTCCTACGTTGTTCCGCCAAGAACTTGTCATTATAATCCCTGGGTTCAAGCAAAAATGTCATTAACTCTAGCACTCTAGCTTTCATTACAAATAACGAGGCGAAGTTAATGTCGGACTTAGTGCCTAGATACGGATCAAGCACTATTTCCTTGAGGCGGATGTCAGGACACGTGATGAGATTCCAGTGTTTCCGACGCCACTCGTTATTCTCGTTTCTTGTGTATGGCTGAAAAAGAATGGAAAACCAACCAGTTCAGGCTAGTAATAAGTAGATCAAATGAGCAGTTGCAGAGTATGAATTAACAATGAAATCGTCACCTCAATGTACACCTTCTCCAAGGACGGAAAGCATCTTGTCAACCCAACAACTGATTCCAGACTAAGTGTCTTCATAGTAACAGATAATATCTTGACAGTGTGCACCACCGTTGCCAGTTTATCAACACGCAGTCCCTTTATCAAGCATGATAGACAAGATTAGGCCAACACAAGTGCATATGATATTTATACAATTTCTATATACAGAGAAGCCTCCTGAAGGCAGGAAGGAAGGCCAAAGGTACCTTAATAACCGTGGAGCCAAACACAATTCTGGAGAGGTCATCCTGTCCGGAGATGTAGAACCCATCAGAGAGGCAGCCTAAGGTCTCCAGTTTAGGCGCGGAGACTACCGATACATGCAGACCATAGTCGAAATCTTCATGGAGCAGCCTCTGAAGACAAGGGGCATTCTCGACAATGAGTTCCTTCAACTGGTCATTGCACAACCGGTAGTTCTTGACACAGACGCTTCGATCTGAGGGTAAGGGAGCTGATCTTGAGGCAAACCCGTGGCTGATCAGGAAGCACTCCAGAGCGGGGCAAGCGGTGATCAGGCCGTGCAGCGATCGAGCACTCTGAGATGCTCACAAGCTCAAGCCCGAGACGCTTGAGCAGGGGGAACTGAAGCTGAAGCTCTTGCACGGTGCTGTCCGGTAGGTTGCAACTTCCGATGGTGAGAACGCGGAGGGTGGCTGGGAAGCGGAACGTGGACGGCGGCGGCGGCTGCTGCAGCGGCTGCGGTCGGTAGTAGGACTTGAACCAGAACTCGAGCTCCTGGAGGCTGTCCATGGTGGGGGACCGGAGCCAGGCGTCGACCGCGGCTGCTCGGTCGCGGAGGAAGCAGGAGGGAACGCAAAAGCGGCGGCCGGGGCCCGGGTGGACGGAAACGATATTGGAATCAACGCCAGCAAGGACGTCCTCGTCGGCGTCGACGGGGAGGAGGTCCTCGCAGTCGAGGTTGAGAGGCGCGGAGCTCCAGATGTGGCGCCACCGCGGCTAGATGATCTGGGTGCGGACGGCTTGCTTGGTGGGGAGGAGCGAGACGATCTCGCCGAGGATCGCGTCGGCGAGGTCGCTGATGCGGTCGGCAGCGTCTCCGGGCGGCGGTTGCTGGTTGTGGGCCGGGGGAGGCGGCTCGGAACCGGGCGACCCCGTAGCCTCCGGTGCCGGCGGCACTCCGTGGCTCTTGGGCGCCGCTAGCTTCCTCTTCTTGAGACTCCGACAGCTCGCCTCAGTCTCCATTGCCGGCGGCCTGCCTGGGCGCCGCCGCGCTCGTGGTGTCGGCCAGGGGCGGAGCCAGCCAACAAGTAAGGCCGGTGCTAAACATACTACTTTGGGCTGATATCAGTATATTTCTCATTTTTCTGTCAAGAATCAAAGGATGCTACCACAGTTTCCTTGTCTCGGGCCAGGGCTAAGAGCATCTCCACTCGTCTCCCCGACGAGGCCCCCGAACGATGTTTTTTTCATCCAGACGGCGAAATTCGGTCCAGTCGCGTCTCCGGTTCCTCGATTTCGTCTGGATTTGGGCCTAAATTCATCCGGCGATCCTAGGCCATCCCCGGCCCCCCGGGGAGCTCTCGGGGACTCCGGACGAAACAAAAGCGCGCGAAACGGCAAGGAAACTTCCCGCGCGTCTGGTGGCCCCAACTTGTCGGCGAGAGACAGCGATTGTCATCCTCATCGCATCGTCTTCCGCGCGCTGTAAAAGCCTGCCGCCGGTCAGCATTCGTCGGCCGCGTAGCTTCCACGCGGCGAGTTAATGCCGTCACATCGTCTTCCGCGCACGCATCGTCTTCCACGCGGCATTAATCGCCGTCGCCCGCCGCGCCCGCCGCGCCTATTTAAAGCCACTCCGCTCGCCGCGACGCCCCTGCTCCACTCTTCCTCCATTCTCCCTCCCATCACCCTCCACCTCCACCTCCAACGATGGCGTTCTCCGACGACGACGGCGCAGCCGCCAATGGCTTCCCCCGCCGGTCGCTCCACCAGTGGGAGGGCCACCTCCTCCACCAGGCGGGGTACCCCTGCCCGCCGGACACGAGGCCTCCCGGCGGCGGGTGGCGGCTAAGTCGTGGCGGCGTACCAATCCCGCCGCCGCCTCGGGGCGAAGCCCTCGACGCCGCCATCGAGGAGGCGCGGCTGACAATGACGGACGAGGAGCACGCCGACCCGCGCCACCACCCCGACAACTACACGCGCTGGAACTCCTACTTCCTACGGCGGTGGGAGCGGGAGCTGGTGGCCTACGACGGCCCGCCGCCTCCGCCTCCGCGCAACAACGCCGCGGGACGCCGACGTTGGTGGAGCGCGCCGGGCCGGACGCTGGAGAATGTCCTCGAGCACATCGAGGGCAGAAACTTCCCGGTGCTGACGATGCCCCCTGCATCGAGGGCATCGGCGAGCCGCCGCCGGGGAAACGTCTGGCAGCCACGGTGCATGGCTGCCAGCTCGTCGTCTTCCGGATCAGCGCCGAGGCCGTCCTTGGCGCCGGTGAAAAGGGAGGCGACGTCTCCGTCGATGTCGGCGCGTGTCAAGAAGGAGCCGGCGTCTCCACCGCCGACCAGAGGGCGCAGCGGCGCCCTCGTCATCCGCGACCAACCCTCCTCCCCGCAGCGTGGGCGGAAGAGGAAGTCGGCGAAGAAGGAGGACGGCGCTGCCGCCAACAACGCCACCGCAAACAGGCTCGCCGAGGAGGAGGCGAAGCGCGCAGAGGAGGCCGCCGTTGCGGAGGCGATCGCCAGGTCGCTCAAGGACCTGGTGCCCGCCGACAACACCCTCCCCGAGGACGCCGCCTTGGAGTGGTCGAGGCGCGACTGGGAGCGCGAGGAGGCGGAGCAGCAGCGGCGGCTGATGGACCTAGCCGCCGCGCATCAACTCGCCGCCCGCGCCGCCGCTCCAACCACCGCCGACGACGTCGCTCGCTACCGCCGGCCTGCGACACCTCCATCCGGCGTCGCCGCCCCCTTCGTCGACCTCGAAGCCTCGGACGACGAATGGTACAAGCCATCCCTGCCTCGGTGGGGAGACGCCGGCCAGGGCAGCAGCAGCCAGGCCGCGCCGCCGCAGTTCGACGACGACGGCGACGACGGCGGCGACTACACGGTGTTCTACCGCCATTTCGGCATGTAGAGCGCCGTGTTTTAAAATTAGCAGTTGAATTCCCCTAGCCGAATTCGAAATATAGTCGAATTCGGCCTCTATGTATGAACTTCGCCCGTTATATAGTAAATATCATTAAATTTAGTCTAAATTCGCCAGTTTTTAGCCGTAGTTTGTCAAGTTTCCGTTTTTCAAATTTTAAGGAAAGTTTCGCGCTCAGAGCTGTGCTCTCAACCCGAAACTCGGGGACTGGGAGGATATATATGAATCCGGAAAGAATAAAACCGGCATTAACAGAAAAATTGCAAAAGTTTGGTGAAACTTACCACCACGTTGCTGGTAGCATCATGCCACGCATTGTCGAATTCCCGCACTGCGCGCTTAAGCCGCATGAAGTGCTCTTCAGTGCTCTTGGGGCCGGCCGAGTCAACAATAGGAAGCCGGTCCTTCCCCACGCCACGCGTAGCTGAGGACACGTCGGCCTGATTCCACTTTTCAGCGTAGTCAAGCAAGTGCCCCAGCTCGCGGCCCTCGCGCTTCAACTCGGTAATCCGGCCTAGCAGGCCGGTAGCTTTCTCTCCAGCCACGACAGCGGCGCGGCCGGCATGCAGCACCAAG
The DNA here is from genome assembly GCF_022539505.1 of Lolium rigidum. Classification (NCBI taxonomy): domain Eukaryota; kingdom Viridiplantae; phylum Streptophyta; class Magnoliopsida; order Poales; family Poaceae; genus Lolium; species Lolium rigidum. Next base: position 28,181,736 of record NC_061512.1, read on the forward strand.
GGCTGCGGGCCGGAAGCCATGGCTTTCCCCTTGAAGGGTTCAGACACGCGGAGCTTGGCGCCTTCTGGCGGTGGCGTTGGCTTGGCCGCAGAGGGTCCTTGGGCTGGTGGCGGCACCGGCACGTCCCCGATGGGCTTGGCGGTAGGAGCTTCCGGCGGCGGTGTGGGCGTAGCCCCAGTGGACTCAGGAATTGGAGCTTCTGGCGGTGGCGTAGAGCTTGCCGGCGCGGAAGTATCCGGCGCGGCCTTGGAGGGGGAAGAGCGTGAGCTTTTCTTCTTCTTCTTCTTTTCTTTCTGGACGGGAGGAATTAAAGGTTCCGCCCGCCCGGCAGCTTCAGGATCGGCGCCGATGTTGCTGGCGCCGGTATCTTGCATGTCAGGAGGGGAGACAAAGTCATCCTCCGCGCGGTGATCAGAAGTTGTAGGGGCCGCGCGCCCCCACTTGATGTGCCTCCCAGAGGGGAGGCAGAAGGGTTGCCGGTACCAGAAGGTACCGGGCTCGAACGAGAAGGACGTGAGGTCCTGGCCGTTCCCTCAGAGCTCGCCAGCTTTGAACGGCAGCGCCCTTGGAGAGCGTAAGCGTAGGACTGGAGAAAAACAAAAAAGAGAAAAGATAAGAAAAAGCAACCGGAAGGAAAAATCTGTGAAACCAAGCCAACAGAGAAACAAAAACTTACCCGGAAGAGACCGGCATGGTCTTTCCCTTGTAGCGCCTCTTGCCTACTTGTTTCCCCCCAAGGACTTCCGTCCGGGAGCGTTTGGCAGGAGGGGCTTGGCTTGAACCGGCATCTGTAGTCGGGGCCTTGTTATTCTTGCTCCCAGAGGTGAGCTTGTCCAGGAACTCCTGGCCAACCTCAGCCTGCAGAGGAGTCGCGTGCTCATGGACCTGTGATTGGGGGCCAGCTGAGGAAATATCTACAGCAGGAAAATAACAATAAAAGCATAAGAGGCCGGAAGAGAAAACTACCTCAAGCATAGTAAGGTCATCAACGGAGCCGGAAGCCTCAGACGAAACGTTACCGGGGCGCGAGACGTGCGTGCGGCCCATTTTGAGTTCCATCCAATGGATATAAGGATCTGAGTCAACCTTGTCCAGGGGGCGCTTCCGGACAGGGCCTCGCTTATCCGATTCAATGCGAGGGAAGCAGTCCTTGGCCTGGCAAAAAAAAAAAGAAAAAAAAGAAAAATAGTTAGCCACAACGCAACAGTTACCGGTATGTCAGCCCGGGTAGAATAATTTCTTACTTCATCAGTTGGGGGGTTGGTGGAGCTAAGAGGCAAGAAGCCCCACTCCCAGTCATTCGGCATGTCCGTTTGGCAGATTTGTTTAGCTTTGAGAACTACATCTGCTTTGCTTAGAGGGAGGCCGGTGATCTTAGTGGGATCGCCGGGACCGTACATCTCGCTCATCTTGTGAGCCCGCCGCTTAAGGGGAAGCACCCGGCGGGAGATGAAAGCGCGGATGATGTCATTTGAGCAGATGTTGGTCTCCTTCATTAGCTTCTCCATGAAGCGTACCACCCGGTTCGGCTCGATGTGATTCGTCCAAGGGTAGTAGCCCCAATTGACCTTGGTGGGCGGCGCCGGGTTGAAGGCCAGCAGGTTGATGAGGTCCGCGGCGTCATCGTTCTTCACGTAAAAGAACGTTGTTTGCCACAACCGGCAAGACTCAAGGCCGGAGAACTTAAAAAAGGGGCTCCCTTGGCGGGAGCCGATAATGCAAGACCCGCATTGAACGGGGGGTTTGGGCTTAGGAATTTCCTTGCCCTGGACCGAATTGATCCGAAGAGAGAAAAAGCGAGCAAAAGTCTCGCGGGTGGGACGGATGCCAATGTATGCCTCCATAAAGGTAGCATAACAAGAAAGATAGAAAACGGCATTGCCGGGAAGATGGTGAGGCTGAAGTTGATAGAAGTTTAAGAACTAGCGAAAGAAGTCAGAGGCTGGAAGGCCGAAGCCACACTCAAAGTGAGCAAGAAAAACCACGAACTCACCGGGATTGAGTACCGGTTCGATTTCATCGCCAGGAAGCCGACAAGATACTCCCTCCGGTATCCTCCTAGACGGGCGGAGCCAGACATCTCGTGTTGCGTAACATCGGAGCCCCTCCAGGCCCGCGTTTCTTATTGGATAGATCTGTCCCGGGGGCAGGGCTAGAACTACCGGCCTCTTGGTCTTGGCTGGTGTCAATTTCCATCCGGGCAAGATCTGCGCTTAGCCCGTCGGAAGCACTACTCTCTTGGTTACTGGAGGACGAAGCGGAGAGAGACTCCTCTGTAGACATACGGATCTGAGAAGTGCCGGTATCTACTCGAAAAACAGTTTTCCCAAGAACTACCCTCGCGCGAAGATCTACGAGTAAGAAGAAAAGCGAAAGAAAAGAGGAAGTAAATATTCTACCGGCCCAAGATCCGGAAAACAAAGAAAGGGAAGGTAAATGCGAATCGAACCTAACCTGGGGCGGCGGAGACGCTCAAGGAGAAGGTCGCCGGAGCAACGGTGAGCTCACAAAGGTCGATGGAGGCTGGCGACGGTGAAGGGTGAAATCCGCCGGTGAAAGCTCGAAGCAGCGGCGGCGAAGAAGCGCCGGTGGATCTCTCCGCGGTGAAGATCTTCGGCGCAGCGAGAGCAGCGGTGTGAGTTCGTCGGAACCAGGACTCTGGCGGTGACCGGCGGCGACGAGGTTGCGCGGGGCGAAGAGCTCGAAGTACAATGGAAATGAGGGCAAGTGCGAAGAAGAGGACGGAGTGGTACCGCTCCGCCCTTATGTAGGAGAAGAAGTTAGTGGGCCGAAAACCGTCGGGCCGCGGCGGTTCGCCTCGTGGGCCGCCACGTGGCGCAAAAATACACGCGCATTGCTGATGGCGTGTATTTCACACGTTCGTTGGGCAACCCCAAGAGGAAGGTATGATGCGCACAGCAGCAAGTTTTCCCTCAGAAAGAAACCAAGGTTTATCGAACCAGGAGGAGCCAAGAAGCACGTTGAAGGTTGATGGCGGCGGGATGTAGTGCGGCGCAACACCGAGATTCCGGCGCCAACGTGGAACCTGCACAACACAACCAAAGTACTTTTCCCCAACGAAACAGTGAGGTTGTCAATCTCACCGGCTTGCTGTAACAAAGGATTAACCGTATTGTGTGGAAGATGATTGTTTGCGGAGAAAACAATAGAAACAAGTATTGCAGCAGATTTGTATTTCAGTATTAAAAGAATGGACCGGGGTCCACAGTTCACTAGAGGTGTCTCTCCCATAAGATAAAAGCATGTTGGGTGAACAAATTACAGTCGGGCAATTGACAAATAGAGAGGGCATAACAATGCACATACATGACATGATAAGTATAGTGAGATTTAATTGGGCATTACGACAAAGTACATAGACCGCCATCCAAGCTGCATCTATGCCTAAAAAGTCCACCTTCGAGGTTATCATCCGAACCCCTCCGAGTATTAAGTAGCTAACAACGAGACAATTGCATTAAGTATGGTGCGTAATGTAATCAACAACTACATCCTCGGACATAGCGCCAATGTTTTATCCCTAGTGGCAACAGACACAACACAACCTTAGAACTTTCCGTCACTCGTCCCGGGTGTCAATGCGGGCATGAACCCACTATCGAGCATAAATACTCCCTCTTGGAGTTAAAAGCAAAAACTTGGCCAGAGCCTCTACTAGTAACGGAGAGCATGCAAGATCATAAACAACACATATGTAATAACTTGATAATTAACATGACATGGTATTCTCTATCCATCGGATCCCGACAAACACAACATATAGAATTACGGATAGATGATCTTGATCATGTTAGGCAGCTCACAAGATCCAACAATGAAGCACAATGAGGAGAAGACAACCATCTAGCTACTGCTATGGACCCATAGTCCAGGGGTGAACTACTCACTCATCACTCCGGAGGCGACCATGGCGGTGTAGAGTCCTCCGGGAGATGAATCCCCTCTCCGGCGGGGTGCCGGAGGAGATCTCCAGAATCCCCCGAGATGGGATCGGCGGCGGCGGCGTCTCGGTAAGGTTTTCCGTATCGTGGTTTTTCGCATCGGGGGTTTCGCGACGGAGGCTTTAAGTAGGCGGAAGGGCGAGTCGGGGGCACGACGAGGGGGCCACACCATAGGGCGGCGCGGGCCCCCTAGGTCGCGCCGCCTTGTGGTGTCGCCACCTCGTGGCCCCACTTCGTATGTTCTTCGGTCTTCTGGAAGCTCCGTGGAAAAATAGGCCCCTCGGGTCTTCGTTTCGTCCAATTCCGAGAATATTTCGTTACTAGGATTTACGAAACCAAAAACAGCGAGAAAACGAGAACTGGCACTTCGGCATCTTGTTAATAGGTTAGTTCCGGAAAATGCACGAATATGACATAAAGTGTGCATAAAACATGTAGGTATCATCAATAATATGGCATAGAACATAAGAAATTATCGATACGTCGGAGACGTATCAAGCATCCCCAAGCTTAGTTACTGCTCGTCCCGAGCAGGTAAAACGATAACAAAGATAATTTCTGAAGTGATATGCCATCATAACCTTGATCATACTATTTGTAAACATATGTAGTGGATGCAGCGATCGAAACAATGGTAATGACATGAGCAAACAAGTGAATCATAAAGCAAAGACTTTTCATGAATAGTACTTCAAGACAAGTATTAATAAGTCTTGCATAAGAGTTAACTCATAAAGCAATAAATCAAAGTAAAGGTATTGAAGCAACACAAAGGAAGATTAAGTTTCAGCGGTTGCTTTCAACTTGTAACATGTATATCTCATGGATAATAGTCAACATAGAGTAATATAACAAGTACAATATGCAAGTATGTAGGAATCAATGCACAGTACACACAAGTGTTTGCTTCTTGAGGTGGAGAGAAATAGGTGAACTGACTCAACATAAAAGTAAAAAGAATGGTCCTTCAAAGAGGAAAGCATCGATTGCTATATTTGTGATAGAGCTTTTATTTTGAAAACATGAAACAATTTTGTCAACGGTAGTAATAAAGCATATGAGTTATGTACATTATATCTTACAAGTTGCAAGTCTCATGCATAGTATACTAATAGTGCCCGCACCTTGTCCTAATTAACTTGGACTACCGGATCTTTGCAATGCACATGTTTTGACCAAGTGTCACAATGGGGTACCTCCATGCCGCTCGTACAAAGGTCTAAGGAGAAAGCTCGCATTTTGGATTTCTCGCTTTTGATTATTCTCAACTTAGACATCCATACCGGGACAACATGGACAACGAGATAATGGACTCCTCTTTAATGCATAAGCATGTGGCAACAATTATTATTCTCATATGAGATTGAGGATATATGTCCAAACTGAAACTTCCACCATGAATCATGGCTTTAGTTAGCGGCCCAAAGTTCTTCTCTAACAATATGCATGCTCCAACCATGAAGGTGGTAGATCTCTCTTGCTTCGGACAAGACGGACATGCATAGCAACTCACATGATATCCAACAAAGAATAGTTGATGGCGTCCCCAGAAACATGGTTATCGCACAACAAGCAACTTAATAAGAGATAAAGTGCATAAGTACATATTCAATACCACAATAGTTTTTAAGCTATTTGTCCCATGAGCTATATATTGCAAAGGTGAATGATGGAATTTTAAAGGTAGCACTCAAGCAATTTACTTTGGAATGGCGGATAAATACCATGTAGTAGGTAGGTATGGTGGACACGAATGGCATAGTGGTTGGCTCAAGTATTTTGGATGCATGAGAAGTATTCCCTCTCGATACAAGGTTTAGGCTAGCAAGGTTATTTGAAACAAACACAAGGATGAACGGTACAGCAAAACTCACATAAAATACATATGGTAAACATTATAAGACTCCATACCGTCTTCCTTGTTGTTCAAAACTCAATACTAGATGTTATCTAGACTCTAGAGAAACCAAATATGCAAACCAAATTAGCAAGCTCTAAGTATTTCTTCATTAATGGGTGCAAAGTATATGATGCAAGAGCTTAAACATGAACACAACAATTGCCAAGTATCAAATTATCCAAGACATTTTAGAGTTACTACATGTAGCATTTTCCAATTCCAACCATATAACAATTTAACGAAGATGAAACTTCGCCATGAATACTATGAGTAGAGCCTAAGGACATATTTGTCCATATGCTACAGCGGAGCGTGTCTCTCTCCCATAAAGTGAATGCTAGGATCCATTTTATTCAAACAAAACAAAAAACAAAAACAAACCGACGCTCCAAGCAAAGTGCATAAGATGTGACGGAATAAAAATATAGTTTCGGGGGAGGAACTCGATAATGTTGTCGATGAAGAAGGGGATGCCTTGGGCATCCCCAAGCTTAGACGCTTGAGTCTTCTTAATATATGCAGGGGTGAACCACCGGGGCATCCCCAAGCTTAGAGCTTTCACTCTCCTTGATCATATTGCATCATACTCCTCTCTTGATCCTTGAAAAACTTCCTCCACACCAAACTCGAAACAACTCATTAGAGGGTTAGTGCATAATAAAAATTCACATGTTCAGAGGTGACACAATCATTCTTAACACTTCCGGATATTGCATAAAGCTACTGGACATTAATGGATCAAAGAAATTCATCCAACATAGCAAAAGAGGCAATGCGAAATAAAAGACAGAATCTGTCAAAACAGAACAGTCCGTAAAGACGGATTTTATTAGGCCACCAGACTTGCTCAAACGAAAATGCTCAAATTGAATGAAAGTTGCGTACATATCTGAGGATCATGCTCGTAAATTGGCTTAATTTTCTGAGCTACCTACAGGGAGATAGACCCAGATTCGTGACAGCAAAGAAATCTGGAACTGCGCAGTAATCCAAATCTAGTACTTACTTTTCTATCAAAGACTTTACTTGGCACAACAAAACATAAAACTAAGATAAGGAGAGGTTTCTACAGTAGTAAACAACTTCCAAGACACAAATATAAAATAAAAATACTGGAGTAAAAACATGGGTTGTCTCCCATAAGCGCTTTTCTTTAACGCCTTTCAGCTAGGCGCAGAAAGTGTATCTCAAGTAACATCAAGAGACGAAGCATCAACATCATAATTTGTTCTAATAATAGAATCATAAGGTAACTTCATTCTCTTTCTAGGGAAGTGTTCCATACCTTTCTTGAGAGAAAATTGATATTTAATATTACCTTCCTTCATATCAATAGTAGCACCAACGGTTCGAAGAAAAGGTCTTCCCAATATAATGGGGCAAGATGCATTGCATTCAATATCCAAGACAACAAAATCAACGGGGACAAGGTTATTGTTAACCATAATATGAACATTATCAATTCTCCCCAAAGGTTTCTTTTTAGCATTATCGGCGAGATTAACATCCAAATAACAGTTTTTCAATGGTGGCAAGTCAAGCATATCGTAGACTTTTTTAGGCATAACAGAAATACTTGCACCAAGATCACATAAAGCATTACAATCAAAATCTTTGACTCTCATTTTAATGATGGGCTCCCAACCTTCTTCTAGCTTTCTAGGAATAGAAGTTTCAAGTTTTAGTTTCTCTTCTCTAGCTTTTATGAGAGCATTTGTAATATGTTTTGTGAAAGCCAAATTTATAGCGCTAGCATTGGGACTCTTAGCAAGTTTTTGCAAGAACTTTATAACTTCAGAGATGTGGCAATCATCAAAATCTAAATCATTACAATCTAAAGCAATGGGATTATCATCCCCAAGGTTGGAAAAAATTTCAGCAGTTTTATCACAAGCGGTTTCGAGCGGTTTTAGCGAGTTTCGGGTAATTTTGCGCGCTTTGCACTAGGAGTAGAAGCATTGCCAACACCAATTATTTTACCATTGATAGTAGGAGGTGCAGCAACATATGAATCATTAGCATTGCTAGTGGTGGTAATAGTCCAAACTTTAGCTACATTTTCCTTTTTAGCTAGTTTTTCATTTTCTTCTCTATCCCACCTAGCACGCAGTTCAGCCATTAATCTTATATTCTCATTAATTCTAACTTGGATGGCATTTGCTGTAGTAACAATTTTATTTTCAATATCATCGGGTTTAGCAGCCATTTTATTAATTAAAGAAGATTTTGACGCAGACATGTATGAGATTCGGTCTTCAGCATTTGCAAGTTTAGTTTGCAACCCAGAAATCTCCATATTTAAATTTTCAAGTTGATTTCCTATTTTCTTCAACAAGGCAGATTGCTCATTCATAGTTTTAATAAACAATTTATTTTGCTCATATTGTGATTGCATAAAGCTCTTGGTGGATCTTTCAATTTCTAACACCTTTTCCTCATTAGGCGAAACATATCTACCATAAGAGTTATTATTAGCGAGGATTCGGCCTAGAATTTTGAGCAACCAATGAAGCTAACGGAACATTATTAGGATCAACATTAGTCCTACCATTAACAAGCATAGACATAATAGCATCAATCTTATCACTCAAGGAAGAGGTTTCTTCAACAGAATTTACCTTCTTACCTTGTGGAGCTCTTTCCGTGTGCCATTCAGAGTAATTAACCATCATATTATCAAGGAGCTTTGTTGCTTCACCAAGAGTGATGGACATAAAGGTACCTCCAGCAGCTGAATCCAATAAATTCTGCGAAGAAAAATTTAGTCCTGCATAGAAGGTTTGGATGATCATCCAAGTAGTCGATCCATGGGTTGGGAAATTTTTAACCGAGAGATTTCATTCTTTCCCAAGCTTGAGGAACATGTTCATTATCTAATTGTTTAAAATTCATTATGCTACTCCTCAAAGATATAATTTTAGCGGGGGATAATATCTACCAATAAAAGCATCCTTGCATTTAGTCCATGAATCAATACTATTCTTAGGCAGAGATAGCAACCAATCTTTAGCTCTTCCTCTTAATGAGAAAGGGAACAATTTTAATTTTATAATGTCACCATCTACATCTTTATATTTTTGCATTTCACATAGTTCAACAAAATTATTGAGATGGGCAACGAGCATCATCAGAACTAACACCGGAAAATTGCTCTCTCATGACAAGATTAAGTAAAGCAGGTTTAATTTCAAAGAATTCTGCTGTAGTAGCAGGTGGAGCAATAGGTGTGCATAGGAAATCATTATTATTTGTGCTAGTGAAGTCACACAACTTAGTATTTTCAGGGTTGGCCATTTTAGCAGTAGTAAATAAAACAAACTAGATAAAGTAAATGCAAGTAAACTAATTTTTTTTGTGTTTTTGATATGGCAAACAAGACAGTAAATAAAGTAAAGCTAGCAACTATTTTTTTTGTGTTTTGATATAATGCAGCAAACAAAGTAGTAAATAAAATAAAGCAAGACAAAAACAAAGTAAAGAGATTGAGAAGTGGAGACTCCCCTTGCAGCGTGTCTTGATCTCCCCGGCAACGGCGCCAGAAAATATGCTTGATGGCGTGTATTTCACACGTTCGTTGGGCAACCCCAAGAGGAAGGTATGATGCGCACAGCAGCAAGTTTTCCCTCGAGAAAGAAACCAAGGTTTATCGAACCAGGAGGAGCCAAGAAGCACGTTGAAGGTTGATGGCGGCGGGATGTAGTGCGGCGCAACACCGGAGATTCCGGCGCCAACGTGGAACCTGCACAACACAACCAAAGTACTTTGCCCCAACGAAACAGTGAGGTTGTCAATCTCACCGGCTTGCTGTAACAAAGGATTAACCGTATTGTGTGGAAGATGATTGTTTGCGGAGAAAACAGTAGAAACAAGTATTGCGAGCAGATTTGTATTTCAGTATTAAAAGAATGGACCGGGGTCCACAGTTCACTAGAGGTGTCTCTCCCATAAGATAAAAGCATGTTGGGTGAACAAATTACGGTCGGGCAATTGACAAATAGAGAGGGCATAACAATGCACATACATGACATGATAAGTATAGTGAGATTTAATTGGGCATTACGACAAAGTACATAGACCGCCATCCAACTGCATCTATGCCTAAAAAGTCCACCTTCAGGTTATCATCCGAACCCCCTCCAGTATTAAGTAGCTAACAACAGACAATTGCATTAAGTATGGTGCGTAATGTAATCAACAACTACATCCTCGGACATAGCGCCAATGTTTTATCCCTAGTGGCAACGAGCACAACACAACCTTAGAACTTTACGTCACCTGTCCCGAGTGTCAATGCGAGGCATGAACCCACTATCGAGCATAAATACTCCCTCTTGGAGTTAAAAGCAAAAACTTGGCCAGAGCCTCTACTAGTAACGAGAGAGCATGCAAGATCATAAACAACACATATGTAATAACTTGATAATTAACATGACATGGTATTCTCTATCCATCGGATCCCGACAAACACAACATATAGAATTACGAGATAGATGATCTTGATCATGTTAGGCAGCTCACAAGATCCAACAATGAAGCACAATGAGGAGAAGACAACCATCTAGCTACTGCTATGGACCCATAGTCCAGGGGTGAACTACTCACTCATCACTCCGGAGGCGACCATGGCGGTGTAGAGTCCTCCGGGAGATGAATCCCCTCTCCGGCAGGGTGCGGGAGGAGATCTCCAGAATCCCCCGAGATGGGATCGGCGGCGGCGGCGTCTCAGTAAGGTTTTCCGTATCGTGGTTTTTCGCATCAGGGGTTTCGCGACGGAGGCTTTAAGTAGGCGGAAGGGCGAGTCGGGGGTCCGACGAGGGGGCCACACCATAGGGCGGCGCGGGCCCCCTAGGCCGCGCCGCCTTGTGGTGTCGCCACCTCGTGGCCCCACTTCGTATGTTCTTCGGTCTTCCGGAAGCTCCGTGGAAAAATAGGCCCACGGGTCTTCGTTTCGTCCAATTCCGAGAATATTTCGTTACTAGGATTTCTGAAACCAAAAGCTGCAGAAAACGAGAACCGGCACTTCGGCATCTTGTTAATAGGTTAGTTCCAGAAAATGCACGAATATGACATAAAGTGTGCATAAAACATGTAGGTATCATCAATAATATGGCATAGAACATAAGAAATTATCGATACGTCGGAGACGTATCAATTGCCACGCCGGCGACAGGGTCGCCGCACGGATCCGGAATGGCCGGAAGGATCCGGTGCGGCACATTAAATGCTGGCGCAGAAGCCGAACCGAAGTGACCACGCGACACCGACACGGCGAAACAGGTGCGCATGTCTCGGCGGACGCACTGTACCCAAGAAATTCTCGACTTCGCCGAGGAGGGATTAAATGTCAATGATACCGGAGGAAAAGACACCGGAGACACCTTGCAAAGGAAGCAAGATGAAAATATGACTTGAGATACCGGAAAAATCCAAAAGATAACAAAAAGAGGCTAAGGCAGGGAGGCCGGCATCTTTGAACAAAGTACCGGAAAGATCAAACCGGTACCTAGTGAGATAAGAACCTGGCATGGACCGTCGGATAAAATCCACCGGACTATACCAGCTTCGGGGACTAATGTTGGGGGGATGACCCCGGTATGCCAAAGGCATGCCAAACCGGATGGTTTGAGCCATCAAGATACCGGTTTGATGTTCATTCCGGACTGTGAGTTTAGGCTTTTGGCTAAGGAAGCCTATACCGCTATGCCCAAAGAGAGGCATGCCGGAATGAGCTAAGAAGATACCGGACTACCGGTATAAGCAAAGCTGGTCAAAGATTCTCTCAGGAGCTAGAAGACAAAGATGAGCTAAGCAAAGTAGCTTTAAACGAAGCCATGACGTAAAAGACAAGGGTGACGCCCAAAGCAACCGGAGGACATCAGCTTCCCTGATTAAAGAAGATACCGGCGTCACCTATGATTAAAGTAGCTTTATAAAGTAGCTTTGTAAAGTAGTTTGTCTGTTCAAAGATGCCATTAGGGTTTCTTCCCCTGTAAGCCACCCTCTCCCCTATATAAGGAGAGGGGGCAGCCCTCCTCATGGGCACGACGAGATAATACGAGCATGTATGTATGAAAACCTCCTGTAACCTTGTTCATGGAATAGAGAAGATCTAGAACGGAGTTCATCCTTGTGTCTCTCTTCTTCTACCTCTGGCTTTGGCCAAGTTCTTGAGGAAAGCACCCGGAAGTTCATCCGACCTGATCCAAAACCCTCCCCCGAATCCTCTAGCGTCCAACTCGGCCCCAACTTAAGCCATCCTATGGCATCTGTCTGTTCACCACGACGACAGTTGGCGCCCACCGTGGGGCAGAGAGAGGCGCTTGCTGGAGTGCATATTCGGGCGGGCCTCCTCGACGTCGACGGCAAGCGAACGGTGTCCGCGCTCGTACAGAACATTTACGCCATGGACTTCATCAACGACAACGCGGGCTGCTTCGCCAACGGCGGTAAGTTCCCCAAGAACGGCCGCATCATCGAGTTCGGCAGCCACCGCCTCTACTTCGGCACCGTCCCTGTGCGCCAGTGCCTCTCGCCGGTGCTGGTGGCACCGGATCCGCCAAGATGGCTGTGTGCTGGCCGCGCCGCCGGCAGCGTGGAGGTCATGATGGCTGGCGTGGCCGGCGCCGGCAAGGACGCTGTGGAGCAAGGCCCTGGCCGTGCGGCATCGACCCGCCCAGCCAAACCACCGCTGGAGCGCGACGCGGGCGCTGCGGGAGCATCTTCTGCACCACCGGAAACGCCACTCCAAGCGGCGATGAACGCGCTGGCGACGCCCATCGCGCAGAACATCGATCCGGCTGCGGCCCAAGCGCAGCTGGAGGCGACACGCAAGACGCTGCTTTCCGGCGGCGCAAACATCCTCCAGGCGCTGCGCGAGCTGAACCTGACCCTACGTGAGTATAACGCTGCCCATGGCTTTGCTTCAGTTAGCGCTCATGCTGCTAGGATGCCGGAAAACCGGCATAAGGTTCGCAATCTAGATCAGGATTTGCGTAAGGAAATTCATGCCGGCAAAAGTACCTCTGCATCTGTGAGCATCGTAGAGAAACCTAAGTACAGTAGTCCGGATAAAACTATAAAAGCTGCTAAGGCCGCTATGGAGATGTGTGATTCGTTATCCGGTGAGGCTCTGGCAAAGCAGCAAGATAGAGTTAGAGAGCTGCTTGACACCATACAGGCACAAAATGATGAGCTTGCTAGAATGAACAAAGCAGCGCTAGAGTCAAAATCAATCCGGTCGAAAAAAGTTGCCGGAAGCAAGTCCCAGGGGCAGGCTTCATCCCCTCATCCGGATAAAAGAAGAGAAAAAGAAACAAATGCGCGGCAGATGACCGTGTACGTTCCGGTTCTTGCCGGAAAACAAAAAGCCGGGCCGTACAATGCTGGAGAAAAAAGCTATGAAGCAGGTCGTGGCTATGCCGGAAATGGCTATGGCTATGCCGGAAACAATCATGCCGGTAGACACGAAACCGGGCAAAATTATCGAGCTGCAAGAGCAGTGTACGCTGAAGAAGAGGTGCGACCACCAAGGTACCGGCAGGCAAGGGCCGCGGAACCGGAGAGATATGAAGAAGGAGATTCCGAGGTGGAACGAGTCAGAGCCTACCGGAACCCCTTGGGGGAACGCGTGGGGGAAAGATGCTTACCAGGCCGGGATGCGAGGCACAGGCTGGACAAAGTGCATCTTTCCGAAATGATCGAATCTGAGGGTCCTCCTGGCCCAAAGTGCTTTGGCCCACGAATCATGGGAGAAGAGCCACCGGTACGCAATTTCCAATTGCCCTGGGACACGAAAACGTACGATGGTACGACCAAGCCGGAAGATTGGCTGGCGGACTATGTCACAGCTGTTTATGTTGCTGGTGGCGGAGCGGTAAGAATCATACCGTCCTACCTGGTAGGACCTGCGCGTATTTGGCTTAACAACTTGCCGGCAGGAAGCATTAACGGATGGTTGGACTTTGAGGAAGCTTTTGTGACCAACTTCAGCAGCACTTACAAGAGGCCAAACCGGCCCCAGCAGCTCGCTTTATGCCAGCAGCGTGCAGGTGAAACAGACCGGGATTACCTCACCCGGTGGAACTCAACGAGAAACACATGTGAAGGAGTGATTGAAGCACAAGCGATTGCTTGGTTCAGTCAGAGATGCCGAAGAGGATCACCACTGTGGCAAATGCTGCAGAGAAACATGCCAAGCACATTGGCAGAGATGATGCGAGTGGCGGAAAACTATGCGTTGGGAGACCCACTGCAGCCGGCTGTGCAAGCTGAACCGGCGCAGTCAAACCAACCCCGGCAAGATCAACACCGGGATAATCGACATAACAAAAGAAGGGAAGATTTCCCGGATCGAAGGTATGGTCCACAGCAAGTAGCCGCGGTGCAGGAAGATTCCGGCCCCGGCGGAAACCAGAGGCAGAAAACCGGATCGCAGCCATGGGCGGGTCCTAAGAAGAAATGGGTAGAAAAAGAAAAGTGGGGACAGAAAAAAGATTGGCAAGAGCATATGAGATACACCATGGAAGCAGCAATGGACATGCCGTGCAAGCTTCACACTCCACACCCATCGAAGCCGGCAAACCATTTGACAAAGGATTGTTCATGGATCAAGCACTTGATGCTGAGAGGAGCGGCAAAAGATGCGCAAGCAGATGGCTGTGCCACGATACTGCCGCCCTCTCACGACATGCTGCACCAGCACCCATTACCACCACCACCACCTCTTACCGGAGCCAATACCATACCAGTACAACAATACCAGCAAGTTAACCGGGTGGAGCAAAATAATGATCAACCACCTCCACCGGCACCTTTGGGCCGGAATGTTTACGAGGACCCACATTTGTGTTGTGTTGTCTTTGTCACTGAGCCAACAGATAGGCAGAGTGTGCATCGCCGCTCCATGGAAGTAAACGCCGTGATGCCAGCAGTACCAAAGTACATGTTGTGGTCAGATCAGGAAATCACCTGGTCGTTCAAGGATCACCCCAAAATCATGCCGAATCCGGGTGGATACGCTCTTGTTGTGGACCCAATCATGAGAGGGCCAGAAACTCGAGTCAAGTTCAGCAAAGTGCCGATAGACAACGGGAGCAGCATAAACATCATGTACAAGCATACAATGCGTACACTGGGCATAACCGAAAACATGCTGCAGCCAACTCACACAACATTCCATGGAATCGTTCCGGGCCTGTCTTGCGCGCCGGTAGGAAAAGTCCGGGTGGATGTGTCTTTCGGAGGACGTGACAATTGCCGGGTGGAAAACATTCTGTTTGAGGTGGTGGACCTGGACAGTCCCTACAATGCACTGCTAGGGAGACCGGCATTGGCAGCTTTCATGGCCACAACTCATATGGCTTACCTCAAGATGAAGATGCCGGCACCTCGTGGACCCTTAACTGTGGTGGGAAACTACAAAGTCTCAATGGAAACAGCATCTGCCGGATCAAACCTAGCGGAATCGCTGGTGATCGTGGAGGAAAGAAGGAGAATGCAAACCGCGGTTGCGCTGGCTCAGTCCTCACAGTTGAGCTTAGCGGCAATGAGTGGAAACTTGGGCTCACCGGCATTCAACCCGACAAATGAAACAAAGGACATTGTGCTGGATCCGGCTTACCCAGAGCGCACCGTTCGTATCGGTGCCGGCCTCAATCAAGCATAGGAAAGCGCGCTCGTCAGCTTCCTGCGTGAGAATCGGAATATCTTTGCCTGGTCTACTGATGACTTGGTGGGTGTTCCGAGGGAGCTGGCTGAGCACTCTCTAAACGTCCGGAAGGACGCCAAGCCGGTGCGACAACCCTTGCGCCGGTTCGCTGAAGATAGGAGGAAAATCATTGGAGAAGAGGTGACAAAACTGTTGGTTGCCGGTTTCATCGTGGAGGTCACGCTTACTGAGTGGCTGGCCAATCCGGTAATGGTCGAAAAGAAGAAAGATGAGAACCTGGAGGCAAAAGCTCCAAAGGTGTGGCGCATGTGCATCGACTACACCAACCTCAACAAGGCTTTCCCAAGAGATCCTTTCCCTCTGCCCCGGATCGATCAAGTGATTGATTCTACTGTTGGGTGTGAGTTGTTGTCTTTTCTGGATGCGTATTCCGGTTTCCACCAAATCCCCCTGAAAAAGGAAGATCAAATAAAAACTGCGTTCATTACACCGCACGGGGCTTATTGCTATGTTACTATGCCTTTTGGTTTGCGCAACGCTGGTGCAACGTACCAGCGCCGTATGCAAAAATGCTTGTTTGATCAAATCGGAAAGAATGTGCAAGTCTACGTGGACGACATTGTGATAAAAACTAAGGTAAAAGACACCTTAATCGATGACATCCGGCAAACATTTGACAACCTAAGACGGTTCCGGATGAAACTTAATCCGGCAAATTGCACCTTTGGTGTCCCTGCCGGTAAGCTGCTTGGCTTTCTTGTGTCAAGCCGGGGCATTGAAGTTAATCCGGTAAAAATCTGGGCAATAGAAAGAATGACTGTCCCACGGGAACTAAAAGATGTGCAAAAGTTTACCGGAAGCTTGGCATCGCTAAGCCGGTTCATAAGCAGGCTAGGAGAAAAGGCTTTGCCGCTCTATGCCTTAATGAAAAAATCGGATACTTTCGTCTGGACCCCACAGGCAGACGCATCGTTCAAAGAGCTGAAAACAATGCTAGCCACCGCTCCGGTATTGGCCTCGCCTTTGGAGAGGGAGCCCATGTTGTTATACATAGCAGCAACCAACCGGGATGTGAGTGTGGTGGTTGTGGTAGAAAGAGAGGAAGAAGGGAAAACCGTGCAAAGGCCGGTATACTACTTGAGCGAGGTGCTCTCCCTCTCAAAACAAAACTACCCCCATTTCCAAAAAATGACCTATGGCGTGTTCATGGCCGCCACTAAACTCAAGCACTATTTCGAGGAGCACCCCATGAAAGTGGTGAGTGAAGCACCCATTTCGGATATCATGGGCAACAAAGACGCCAGCGGCCGGATTGCAAAATGGGCAATTCAGTTGTCACCATACGTGCCGGGTATACGAAAGAAGGGATGCCATAAAATCACAAGCTTTGGCTGATTTCCTGGTCGATTGGGTGGAAATGCAATACAAGCCGCCGGAACACAAAATAGAATACTGGAAGATGCACTTTGACGGATCCAAGCTCAAGGAGGGTCTAGGTGCCGGTGTGGTACTCACCTCACCAAAGGGAGATCATCTCCGGTATGTTTTGCAAGTGCACTTCAGGGCATCAAACAATGTCGCTGAGTATGAGGCTCTAATCCATGGGCTCAAGGTTGCAAAAGAAGTCGGTGCGCACCGGATCATTTGCTACGGCGATTAAGATCTTGTGGTGCAGCAGTGTTCCGGAGATTGGGATGTGAAAGATGCCAACATGGCCTCATACCGGTTTCATGTGCAAAAGATTGCCGGCTTCTTCGCGGGATGTGAGTTTCACCATGTGCCGCGGGCTGAGAAATTCCTCCCGGAATAGCCTTGGCGCACTTAAGAGCTCCATCAATCAAGCCGAGTCCGGAGTCGGAATCAATTTTCGTACCGGAGTCACATGTGGTGCCAATGGACATCGACGAAGGAAACCCGGGGACTGCTCCGGCAAACCCGGGGACTCCTCCGGTAAGCTCGGGGACTGCGATGCCCATACCGGAAGAAGCAATGCTTGTGGATAGCATGGACATAGATGTGCCGGTGTTTGTGGTTAGAGAAGCACCATCTTGGGTTAAACCTATTAAGGAATTCCTGACCAACGGCACCTTGCCGGTTGACGAAACTGAGTCAAGAAGGATCCAACGGAGAGCCAAAGCTTACACCTTCATCAATGGTGAGGTATACAAGAGAAGTGTTACCGGTGTCCTTCAAAGATGTGTGGAACCGGAAGAGGGAAAAGAGATGCTCAAGGAGATTCACCAAGGAGAATGTGGGCACCACGCTTCATCAAGGGCGCTGGTGGCAAAAGTATTCCGGCATGGGTTCTACTGGCCCACGGCTTTGGACAATGCTGAGGATCTGGTAAGAAAATGCAATGGTTGCCAGAGGTACGCCAAGCAAACTCATACCCCAGCTTCCGGCCTGAAAACCATACCGTTAACATGGCCATTTGCTGTTTGGTGCCTGGACATGGTTGGACCGTTCAAAACCGCAAGGGGAAACATGACCCACATCTTGGTAATGGTGGATAAATTCACCAAGTGGCTGGAAGTGAAGCCTATCGCAAAATGTGATGGCCACATAGCAGTGAAGTTCCTAAAAGATGTCATCCTGCGGTATGGATATCCGCACAGCATCATAACTGACAATGGCTCAAACTTTGCCCAAGGAGAATTCAAGCGATTCTGTGAAGACAAAAACATCCGGCTGGATTTGTGCTCAGTGGCGCACCCACAAGGCAATGGCCAAGTCGAAAGAATCAATGCGCTGGTGCTTTCCGGTATAAAACCAAGGCTCATTGAACCACTAGAAAAGACACCGGGCTGTTGGCTTGATGAGCTACCATCGGTGCTGTGGAGCATAAGAACGACTCCAAACCGGTCTACCGGATATACTCCGTTTTTCATGGTTTACGGAGCAGAAGCGGTAATACCAACCGACATTCTCCATGACTCACCAAGGGTGCAACTCTATACCGAACAAGAGGTAAAAGAGGCCCGAGAAAACGATGTGGACTTGCTAGAAGAAGCAAGAGAAGCTGCACTGGCAAGAACAACCATTTACCAGCAAAACCTCAGACGCTATCACAGCCGGAAGGTTAACCCGAGAGTTTTCCGGGAAGGAGACTTGGTGTTACGCTTAGTGCAACGCACTGAAGGCCGGCACAAGCTCTCACCTCCTTGGGAGGGGCCATTCATTGTAAGCAAAGCTCTGCACAATGATGCCTATTACCTGATTGACGCACATGAATGGAAAGAAGAAAAGGCGGACAAATCCGGGGATGAGACCAAGCGTCCTTGGAACATAGCATTGTTGCGCCCTTTCTACTCATGAAGTTGTACTGTAAGAAGTTCCCTTTTTGTACCTTATGCTATGAATAAAAGAATCTGGCACCTCGAATGTTTCTCGGGGACTGCCTCTATCAACTTGCATGTAATCTGTTTATTTTTTCTGTTTACCGGCTGCTAGCGAACATTTTTTCTTTCCGGTTTAGTAACGTGCTAAACCTACCGGAGTCTTCGACTCTGCTGCTGTCCACAAACCGGCTTCATGGCAAGCAAGATAAACCGGTAGGAATTAAGCACGCGAAATACGAAAAGAGGAAGTGGGAACGAGCAATCCGGAAAAGTTTAACTAACCCCGGCTTCACCGGTTTTTTGTGAAAATTTTCGAATTTTTCCTAAGTTCAAGGAAGTGTTCGCTTGGCAAAAGAACTTTGTAACTCGTACGCCAAAACACCCAAAAGAGGTAGGCAGAGGCAAAGGGAAAGAACCAAGTGTGCATCAAATTGGATGCGGAAACGATTCCGGAATCTTCACAGTACAAGATAAAAGCAAATGACAAAGGCAACATGCTAAGTTAACCAACCAACATAACTTAATAAGTTACCGGTATGCAAGATACCGGCATAAAGTTGTACCACAGCCAAAATGATAAGTTTTATGTTACATCATAAGACCCCGGCATACCGGGGTAGAATTTAACAAACGTTGTTTTTGAAGCTCAGGAACAGCGAAGGCAGATAAGCATATCACGATAAGTGTTTAAACAGCAGGGGCTTCGGGAGGAGCGTCACCGGCCTCTGGACCTTCCGGAGCGGCGTCGCCATCACCGGCATCTTCGTCCTCATCTTCTCCTTCCTCTTCGTCGCTGAGGAAGTCCTTGACGCCTGGAGGAGGGGGGATGAAGGTGCGAGCCGACGCGTACTCAGCAAGCCGATAGGCGCGATCCCGCCGCTTCGCGGTAAGAATCGGATCCGTATCGGTAGGAGCGTTTTCACGCACGCCTTGAAGAGCATCCAGATCCAAGTCCGGGTACCAGGAGCACGTGACGCGCAACGCGGTATCGGCTCCGGCACGAGCTGTGGAGCACTGCCACTCATGAATGCGGCGCCCTGCCTCCTTCATCTGGTTGGCGGTAAGCGTGATGTTGGCTGGCATCGCCTCTTCAGGCCACAGCACTTTGAAAAGATGGATGGCGACGTCCGGCAGATCGGCAAGATGCCGGTCCACTGAGCGCATATGCTGGACTCAGGCGGAAAGGGCGACTAGGTAGTCGTACCCGTCCCAGTGCGCGTCCATGTTGGGAAACTCTCGCGCTACCCGGTCCTCATTCACCTTTTTCACGGCATGCGCCTGAGAATCCGGGAAATGCTCTACAGGAAGAAGGGAAAAACATAAGGATAAGACACCGGAAAAGAATCTACCGGAAGGAAAAAAGGACACATATATGCTTCCAAAAAGACAAAAGCTTATAAGCAAAAGAAGAGGCAAGAGCTTACTGAGAGCCAGCGCATCAATCTGCATGACCAGCCGATCATATTCCTTATGATCAGTGGTCATAAGCTCATTGTGGTGCTCCGCTGCTTTCCGCGCCTTCTTCTCCCCTTCCAGCTCCAGCTCTGCCGCTTTCCGCGCCTTCCTCTCCTCCTCCAGCTCTGCCCTCAACACCGCAGTGGAGTTCGCGGAATCATCCACGACCTCCGCCAGCCGGGCCTCGGCTGCGGCCTTGGCATCCTTCAGCTCCTGATCATGCCGGATTCCGGCCTGGATAGCCTGGTCCTTAAGCTCCCTGGAAATGTCCTTCTGGGCGTCCAAGGCCTTCTGGTGATCCCGGATGAGTCCCTCCTTTTCAGCTGAAACCCGGAGAGAGAAGTTGGAACGAAAATATAACCGGTAAAGCACGGAAAGACAATGCAAGCGGAGAAAAACAGTACCTTGGAGATTGCCAACCTGGATCTTGAGGGCCTCAATGGAGGCTTCCGGAATGGCTGTTGTGGAAAAACTCATAAGTGTTGAGAAGCAAAATTTTTGCGTAAGAAAGAAGCCGGATGTGCAAAGAAAACAAACCTTGGCAGTGGCTATGGGCCTCGGCAAGATCCCGGTGCTCCCAGAGAAGCTCCTCGAAGAGCTGCTTCCGGGCGTCCGCCGTGCTCTGTTCAAAGGAAAAATAATTGTGAAAAAGATGCCGGTTTCTTGGAAATTTTCTAAGAAAAGTTTTGCGCTCAGAGCTGCGCTCTCAACCCAAAACTCGGGGACTGGCAATGCCGGTTTCAAAAAATTTCTAAGAAAATTTTTGTGCTCAGAGCTGCGCTCTCAACCCAAAACTCGGGGACTGGCGATGCCGGTTTCAAAAAATTTCTAAGAAAAGTTTTGCGCTCAGAGCTGCGCTCTCAACCCAAAACTCGGGGACTGGCGATGCCGGTTTCAAAAGTTTCTAAGGAAAGTTTCGCACTCAGAGCTGCGCTCTCAACCCAAAACTCGGGGACTGGCGATGCCGGTTTCAAAAATTTTAAGGAAAGTTCCGCGCTCAGAGCTGTGCTCTCAACCCGAAACTCGGGGACTGGGAGGATATATATGAATCCGGAAAGAATAAAACCGGCATTAACAGAAAAATTGCAAAAGTTTGGTGAAACTTACCACCACGTTGCTGGTAGCATCATGCCACGCATTGTCGAATTCCCGCACTGCGCGCTTAAGCCGCATGAAGTGCTCTTCAGTGCTCTTGGGGCCGGCCGGGTCAACAATAGGAAGCCGGTCCTTCCCCACGCCACACGTAGCTGAGGACACGTCGGCCTGATTCCACTTTTCAGCGTAGTCAAGCAAGTGCCCCAGCTCGCGGCCCTCGCGCTTCAACTCGGTAATCCGGCCTAGCAGGATGGTTTGAGCCATCAAGATACCGGTTTGATGTTCATTCCGGACTGTGAGTTTAGGCATGCCGGACTATACCAGCTTCGGGGACTAATGTTGGGGGTATGACCCCCGGTATGCCAAAGGCATGCCAAACCGGATGGTTTGAGCCATCAAGATACCGGTTTGATGTTCATTCCGGACTGTGATTTTAGGCTTTTGGCTAAGGAAGCCTATACCGCTATGCCCAAAGAGAGGCATGCCGGAATGAGCTAAGAAGATACCGGACTACCGGTATAAGCAAAGCTGGTCAAAGATTCTCTCAGGAGCTAGAAGACAAAGATGAGCTAAGCAAAGTAGCTTTAAACGAAGCCATGACGTAAAAGACAAGGGTGACGTCCAAAGCAACCGGAGGACATCAGCTTCCCTGATTAAAGAAGATACCGGCGTCACCTATGATTAAAGTAGCTTTATAAAGTAGCTTTGTAAAGTAGTTTGTCTGTTCAAAGATGCCATTAGGGTTTCTTCCCCTGTAAGCCACCCTCTCCCCTATATAAGGAGAGGGGGCAGCCCTCCTCACGGGCACGACGAGATAATACGAGCATGTATGTATGAAAACCTCCTGTAACCTTGTTCATGGAATAGAGAAGATCTAGAACGGAGTTCATCCTTGTGTCTCTCTTCTTCTACCTCTGGCTTTGGCCAAATTCTTGAGGAAAGCACCCGGAAGTTCATCCGACCTGATCCAAAACCCTCCCCCGAATCCTCTAGCGTCCAACTCGGCCCCAACTTAAGCCATCCTATGGCATCTGTCTGTTCACCACGACGACAGATATCCGCCATCTCAATAGATAGAAGAGAGTGATCTAGTTTGTAAATCGGGTCTAAAACCGTACAAACTATACATTGTCTGGTTTATGAGGAAAAATGGGATGAAAAAACACACAAGCGAGGAGACTCGTCGTCCACACAACGCACACTACGAAAAAATCGTTATCCTTGGCTTACTTGAGCTTTCGTACTTCTGAGTACCTATTAGTCACTTTCTCAAGTTATAATCCAATTGTTACTTCCTCGAGGTATGAATCTCGGCTTCTGGTCTGACATCCTTCCGAAAGTAGTGTTCAACGATCTTATGAGAATAAGATCGAACTTCCTCTCAGTTCAGACCTTCTTTTTCTATCTTACTCAAAATATGGAGTCCTGATACATCCAGCTCAATCTTTACTCTCCAGATTTCCTTTTTAATTTGTTTTCGTTGATTTTCCTTCTCTGTGAATGGCTTAGGGAGATGATTTTGGGGTGTTTCCTCTTGTGCTCTTGATTCTTGAATTTGGTGCAAATTTCTTCGTCTACGCCATGCAGAAGATATTATTTTTGTATTTGGGTGACCTTTAGATTTTAAATCTCAATTTCTTGTTAAATCAGTATATGTGATGAGAATCATGGAAAGATAGTGTGATGCATAGAAAGATGGAAGCTATTGGATTCCTTAAGAATATAGTTCCAATTCTTTCTCACATGTGTTCACAATCAGTGCTGTCAAACTTTCATTTTCTTAATATCTATACTAATACTCAGTGTTGAAGATTAGTCTACACAGATGTCCTTCAAAGGTAGCATTTTTATGATGAATCAGTCTTTTCTAATCAATGCTATTATAGCATTCCAACCTAGACAGTAAAGATAAATCAGTTTTCATCAAGTAATATTTGTTAATGAAATTCGTTCATTCTAATGTAAAAGTATCATCTGCACAATATTTAGTTGATTTTATCTTTAATAAAAAAATCATTGTAAACCATGGTGACTTGCACCGAAACATTAGTATTTCCTATGTTCCAAAAAACATGTCGCAGATTTCTCTAAATTTGGATGTATTTAGAAACTATTTAGTGTACAGATACATCCGACTTTTAATAAATCTGCGACATCTTTTCTGGAACGGAGGGAGTACTAGTTTTGTTGATATCTACATCAGTCTTGTGCCAGGCTGGCTAGCGTCATACTAGGAGGCTACAATGATGTGTACTGATACTATGATTTATCTGTTTCGCTGGTTGATTCTTGTATCAACTGTAGGCGATGATTGAGTTGTAAGACCAAATGTTTGAGACTTTTTAATAAAAGGTTGTGTGCATCATCATGATGCAGAAGCCGGGTTTTATCCCCATTTCGAGAGTACTATGACTAGAGAGACAGCTGTGGATAAACATGTGCCAGTGCTATACGTCCTGTAATACAAGTAGCCACTGAACTTTGTAGGTTATATAGGAAGAAGGAATACAATACTAGCACACATCACAACACGGTAGCAATGGACTGGGGCTCAGCCTCTAAGGGTTTTCGCTCTAAAGGCTTTGTTTAGAAGTAGGTATATTGAATTTGGTGCAGAGACATCGAGGTTAGGGCATCGATCAGCGCCCAACGTAGATGGACATTTTGGATCTGTCTGCCCACGTGGTAAAAATTTGGATCTACCTCAAGCTCATCTGCCAAGCGCATAGTAATCGGGGTGTTCGCCAAGATGTATTTCTGTTCCAAATATGGACCGTGAATGCGTCTACGCCAACATGGCTTGGTCAGCTTGCGCTGGTTGGATTTCTGGCCCGCCGGGGCTCAGTTAAGCAAAAAGTATTTTATTAATATTGATTGGCCGAAAAGACCATCTTTAAAGAGATGGTTAGAGAAGTGTTAACTCAGACTACGACAATCGTATCTACTCGCTGTCGCGCAGCCTACTATGGCCAGGGTTCCTCGCAGTCGTGTGGCCTACTGGCCGCCGGTGCGCCCCGACGGCCCGATGTCGTTGGAGCTCATCCGCACACGGCGGCTAGCTAGGTGAGCGGCGCAGGCCTCCCAACGATGAATGGTACAGGAGGAGGACTCCTGCTAGCGGCGCGCCTGCACTCGGCTAGAGCATCATCCTAGCGGGCTCTGGTCGCCGCTTCCTTTGTCGCTCTGGCCGTGTCCCTGTCAGCCTCGTAGTGGGCTATGTCCCTTGCCACGATGACCTTCGCGGTGGCCTCCTCTAGCTCCCGGTTCTCTTGGTCCACCTGCGGCTGCTCCGCCGCCTCGCCGCCACCGGGGCCGACAACTCGTACGCCCGCCTCATGGCGAGCACTTTAAAGCGTGCTTGCTCCCAC
This sequence comes from Lolium rigidum, assembly GCF_022539505.1. Taxonomy (NCBI): domain Eukaryota; kingdom Viridiplantae; phylum Streptophyta; class Magnoliopsida; order Poales; family Poaceae; genus Lolium; species Lolium rigidum. The sequence goes on from NC_061512.1 coordinate 28,206,521, forward strand.
CGCTAGGGCCTGACGAAGATCTCCCATGCCCTCGTCGCTGCCGAGGTCGGCGAGGTCGGCGTCGTAGTCATCGAGGTAGACGGCTTCCGCGGGCTGGGCCCCCAGGATGTGCATGGCTTCCTTCAACTCCCGGAGCTACGCCCTAGCCTCGGTTAGCCTGGCATTGGCCGCCCGGATGTCGGCGTGGGTTGCCGACGGAGGCTGGCGTTGGAGTGACTCGAGGAACGCCCGCTCGTCCCCCATGCCCTCCCGGTATGGCCCGTAGAGGCCATCCTCGCGAACGTATGCAGCAGTCCGCTGCACCTCGAACGCGGCTCGCACCTCGAGCTCCGCTCTGTCCGGATCATCCGGATAGCGGGTGCGAGCCATGGTGGAAACATGTGCGGTCGTGGTTGGCCATGGATTATAGAAAGGATTGTAACTAGGGTTTGGCCTGGTGAGTCGGCGGCCCCGTCCATTATATAGGTACAATAGGGCGAGAACCAGCGTCCGCCCCGCTTGGCTGCCCCCTAACGTAAATGGACACGCCGGCCCTATTTAGGGTGACTTCTTTTGGGCTTCTGGACAGGCTTATAGGTTCCCCACAGCAGAAGCCCAAAAGAAGTCTCAAGCTTCTCCCCACCGAGAATCTCCCCGGAAGCCCAGTTACATGCGGTGGAGAGAAAGCGGTATCGACCAGTTTCCCGAGCTTCTCCGCTACGGCCCAAGTAGTTTCCTTCAAATGGTCATGTTGTTTGCGGTATTTACACGAAAATGCCACCGGCGGGGCGAGCCGGGAGAGAAAACGAAACGAACTCGCCCGTGGCCGAGCCCCCTCCCGCCGCCCTCGAGCTCGCCGCCGCCGGTGGCCGAGCCCCCTCCCGCCGCCGTCGACGCCGGATCCGGTGGGGGACGGCCGGATCCCGCCACTCGCCGCGCCGCTGCTCGCCTACTGCTCGTGCTCTGTCCCCGGCTCGTGCTCGAGCTCGTGCTCCGGCTCGCCCTCGAGCTCGCCGCCGCCCGCGGCCGAGCCCACCTCCGCCGCCGCCGGCGCGCCGGATCCGGCGGGGACTGCCGGATCCCGCCCTCGCCCGGCCCGCTCACCTCTCGCTCGTCTTGTCCCCGGCTCGTGCTCGAGCTCGTGCTCCGGCTCGCCCTCGAGCTCGCCGCCGCCGCCGCGGCCGGGCCCCGTGCCGCCAACGCCGAACACTGCGCCGCCGAGTCCCCCACCGCCGCCACCCCGCACCGCGCATCCTCCGGCTCGTCCTCGAGCTCCTGCGCCTGCCCCGGATCTAAGGGCATAACGGACATTTAACAATTTAGGGCAGCAAATAAGCTAAATAGCACAAGCCCAAAAGAAGTCTCCTAATAGTTTCTGTCCACAGCAGTTTCCCCCCACCAAAATCTAGAAGCAGGCTTATGCAGAATCACAAGCCCAAAAGAAGTCACCCTTAGCCAATTTTGTTGTGGCGGCTCCACCCAAACGAAAGTAAACAGTCACTTTTCGGTTAATAAGAGTGACCGGCATGCGTCTGGCCGCTCAAGATGCCGTTAATAATTCCCTAATAATTTGTGACATGGTGACATGCATGATGATGGACTTGTACTGCTGCTGGTGTCCTCCATTATTCAAAGCGTCTCCTACGTTCACACTTGTACATGCATGATATTTTCGAACATTGGCAGATAGAGGCACCGTTTTTCCACGTGCTAATGTCTGGACTAGATCTAGGAAGACCTGTACACATAAAGGTGGTGGGTACGAGCAGCAACTCCTCTCGCTGTTGCAGTTGCAGGGAGAGCAATAATTCATCCTCGTCTCACAGTCATTGGTGGTATGTTCCACCCTCGGTCACTCCATTCTTGTTAGTTTCAGAAGACATAGCCGGCTTTCTCCCTTGGCTAGCCTTCTCATCCCACCCAAGTCTAGGTCACTGCCGCTGCCCGCCTGCCCTCCTCCACCGGCGCATCTGCGCCGGCGCGGCTGCTTCCAACGCCAATTGTCTTTGAGCAGGAGCAGCAGGTACGTACAAATCGACTGGATGTCTTTCCTTTTCAGCAATTGTCAAGTGTACTGATCTTGGTTCATTGGTTGCTCTGCCTCCAGAATCCTCCAAATAGCAATGGGCTTTGCAATTCTTCGAAGCGGGGGCTGAAGGCTGGTCTGCTCATCGAGGCATCTGCTGTATTCCACCCTCTCTGGCATTCTTCTGCAAGATCCAAGTCTCAACACCACCTCGTGTACGTGAACCTCTTTGGGCTCAGGCAACGACAGTATCAGTAGTGTAGCTACTATTTCCTTTGTTTTCCTTTGCTAGAAGTAGTGACTAACTGCAAATACATTCCTATTAATGCTTGCAGCTTCTCAACACATTCATCAGCAGGGGGAGGATGGCCACGGCTATCAGCGCGGCAGTGTGGGCATTGGGCAAGGCGCTGGCTCCCGTTACTGATGACCTGCTCAAGAACTGGGCAGCCAGTGACAGTCTTGGCCCCAACATCAGCGCCCTCAAGACGGAGCTGCTGCGCGCTCAGGGGATACTATACACCGCGCAGGACAGGGTCATCGCCAACCCTGCGCTCAAGAAGCTGCTGCACATGCTGCGGCAGCTGGCGGATAAGGCGGAAGATGTGCTTGACGAACTGGACTACTTCCGCATCCAGGACGAGCTTGACAACACTTACCATGCAGCCGATAAGCATGCCGGGGGCTGCATGTGTGGCCTCGCTCTCAATGCGCGGCACACTGCCCGAGCCGTTGCCAGTAAACTCAACTTCTCCTCAGCTGGCATCTTGCGCACACCAAAACTGAAGTTCGATCGTGTGAAGATGTCTAAACGGATGGCAGACATTGTACATCAGCTGGATCCCATATGTGTTAAGGTGAAGGAAATCCTTGATCTAGAACTCCGCAAAGTACAGCCTACCCAAGGCATCAGACCCAAAACAACCCCAACAATAATAGAGCCAAAGATATTCGGGAGGAATGTTGAGAAAAAGAACATCGTGGATGGCATTACCCATGGAAAATATTGTGCCGATGGACTTACCGTTCTTCAAATTGTTGGCCCAGGGGGTATTGGGAAGACGACTTTCACACAACACATATATCAAGAAGTGAAGAGCTCGTTTGATGTTATGATTTGGATCTGTGTATCTCTCAATTTCGATGCAAACAGGTTAGCACAAGAGATCCTGAGACAGACCCCTAAAGTAAATGGTGAAAAGGAAAATGCCATTGAGGAAGAGCTTATCAAAGAAAGATTAAAACATAAGAGATTCTTGCTGGTCTTGGATGATGTCTGGACATATGAGGAGGATGAGTGGAAGAAACTGTTAGCTCCCTTCAGAAAAGGAGAGGCAAGAGGTAATATGGTTATTGTCACGACTCGAATCCCAGAGACAGAAACAGTTGGAAAAATAGTTGATTATTCAATAGAACTGAATGGTTTAGGCACTGAAGATTTTATGCATTTATTTGAAGCATACGTATTTGGTCACCAACAGCCATGGAAAGACCATCCTGAATTACTTGATGTTGGGAAAGAAATAGTGGGCAAACTGAAGGGTTTCCCTCTTGCAGCAAAAACTGTAGGTAGACTTCTAAGCAGTCAGCTTACATTGGATAATTGGACAAGAGTTCTAGAAAGCAAAGAATGGGAGTTACAAACCAGCGACCATGACATTATGCCAGCTCTAAAGCTTAGCTATGATTATCTTCCTTTCCATCTACAACAGTGTTTTTTCTATGGTGCTTTGTTTCCTGAAGACTATGAGTATGGTAGCAACGAGTTGGTTCACTTATGGACAGGGCTGGATATTTTAGACTCTTCTGATCAGAGGAAAAGACTTGAAGATGTTGGATTGTGCTATTTAAATGACTTGGTTAATCGTGGATTCTTTAAGAAGAATGTAAAAGTAGATGGCAGTGCTCGTTATATTATGCATGACCTACTGCATGAGTTGGCAGTGAAGGTTTCATCGTCAGAGTGTCTTAGCATATCTAGTTCTAATGTGAGATATGTACAATCGTCCCCATCTGTACGTCACTTGTCTATTATTATAGATGAGAGAGATGTCAATGATAGAATGGCCTTTGAAGATTTTAAGAGGGACTTGAGTACATTGGAAGAGAAATTGAAAGTTGAAGACCTACAAACTGTGATGTTATTTGGAAAACACCATGGATGCTTTGCCAAGACTTTTGGTGATTTGTTTGCAGAAGCAAAAGCCCTTCGTGTTATTCTGTTGTCTGAGACACTTTATGGATACATTGTGGAGGATGTGTTTTGCAACTTTCCAAGACTTGTTCATCTTCGGTACCTAAGGATAATACCTCGTGCAAAAATAACTCTAACCAGCAACATGTCAAGATTTTATCACCTAAGGGTTCTAGATGTTCAAGAACACAATGTCCATGATGATTTTCCAAGAGATGTGAGCAAACTTACAAAGTTGAACCATTATCTTGTTCAGAAGAGTGGTTTTGAACATAGAACTTCCGATGTGGGAAAACTGGAATTATTACAGGACTTGAGAAGCTTTATGGTTAAAAAGGAAAATATAGGTTTTGAAATGAGACAGATCGGTCGTTTGGCAGAGTTTGGTGTGTCACTAAGAATTCATAGCATTGAGAATGCTGAACGACAGGAAGAAGTGAATGAAGCAAAACTGATACACAAAACCCACATACAAAAGCTAATGTTAGAATGGGGTATTGGTCGACCTAATAAGGATCCTGCAAAAGAAGATCATGTTCTTGAAAGCCTTCAGCCACATAGCAATCTTCTAGAGCTGCACATTGGAGGACATGGAGGTGCTACCTGCCCTTCATGGTTAGGTTCGAACCTCTCAGTTAAAGCATTGGAATCTCTTTGTCTGGTTGATGTAGCTTGGAATAATTTTCCACCTATAGGAGAGTTGTTTGTTAGCGAGCTTGGTGAAGAGCATCCCAGTGGTATCCCAAGCCAGAGCTTTCAAAATTTAAAGGAGCTAAAATTGGTTAAGGTATCAAGACTGAAAAAATGGGTTGGAATTAGCACTTGTCATTTTGTCTCTCTCCTAGAAGTGCTCATTATTGAAGATTGCTCTGAACTTGTGGAGCTGCCATTTTCAGGTAGTGAATCAGTGCAAGAGGCATACGTGACTTGGTTCCCTAGATTACAGAAGCTCGAGATTATGGACTGCCCAAAGCTGTTGGCATTGCCTCCTGTTCCTTGGACTTCTGCTCCGTGCTCTGCTAAGATTGAACGGGTAGGATCAGGTTTTGAGGAGTTGGCTTACTCAAAGAATTGCAGATCAGAATCGAGTTTGAAATTTGTTGGGAAGGAGGGTGGTCATGATAGCACGTTCTGGAATATATTGGCATTCTCTAATCTAGCTGATCTATTAGAGCTGAAAATGCGGAATTGCCCTCCTCTGCCACTGGATCAGCTCCAAAAGCTAACGTCTATGAGGTGTCTCAAAATAGCTGATTCCAATAATTTATTGTCACCGACGGATGTTGAGAGTGCTGCCATATACCAGTTACGAATTGGTACCCTGCAGATTTGGAATTGTAGTGCTAGTGAGAAGGAACTGGCACAGCTTCTCTCCTATCTCCCATATCTGAGCAAGTTAGAAATATACATGTGTGCGATGATAACAAGGGTTGGTGTGGTGGAGCAGCAGAAAACAACTCATAAAATGGGCTTTGGACAAACTGGACTGCAGCCGCAAGAGACAAGAGAAGAGGAGGAGATAGCAACTGTAGCAGCAGGAGGAGAAGCAGGAATTGTGCTCTTGCCTCCCCAGCTGCAGGAATTGTTTATCCACGGCGGACAAGGAGGAGGAGGGCTCCAAGGCCTCCGCAACCTCCGCAAGTTGTTTATAAGTGGTTGCCCCAAGTTCCTCTCTTATTCGTTCTCTCGTTTTCCTTTCCCCACCTCTCTACAAACCCTATCTCTCAACGATATCGAGGGCCAAGGAGCCCTCCTCTTCCTCTCAGATCTCACATCTCTCAGGAATCTGGAGATATATAACTGTGGGGATTTAAGAGGCGAGGGTATTTGGGCTCTTGCACAGTGCAGTCTCACAGTTTTACGCATCGGGAAAAGCCCCAAATTCTTTGCCAGTTCCGAGCCCCAAAATTTTCCCCATTCCTGCAAAATTGAGGAGATAAGCACAGATGACCACACAGGTTTCCTTGTTGCGCCCATCTGCAGCCTCCTATCCTCCTCCCTCACCAAATTATGCTTGTATCGAGATGAAAATGATGAGGTGGAGCGCTTCAGTAAGGAGCAAGAGGATGCTCTTCAGCTCCTCTCCTCCCTCCAGGAGCTCTCGTTTCGATCCTTCCGCAAGCTGCAGTGCCTCCCTGCGGGGCTGCACAGAATTTCCAGCCTCAAGACATTACAGATTGCAAACTGTCAAGCCTTCCGGTCGCTGCCCAAGGATGGCCTTCCATGTTCTCTACAATATTTAGATATCGGTGGCTGTCCTGCCCTGAAATCTCTACCCAAGGAAGGCCTCCCAAGTTCTCTGCAAGATTTACAGATTTCGAATTGTCCTGCCCTGAAATCGCTGCCCAAGGAAGGCCTCCCAAGTTCTCTGCAAAGTCTACGGATTTGGTACTGTCCTGCCCTGAAATCTCTGCCCGAGGACAGCCTCCCAAGTTCACTGCGAAAGATTGATTTCCTGCTTGGCAACAGCGAGGAGCTAATGTGGCAGTGCCGCAGGCTAAAAGGAACCATTCCTATAATCGAAGGCTAATCCAAGGTAACAGTCTCATGATATCTAATCTTATTATGTACACGACCAATTCACGTTTTTGTGCGGTAATGGCATGATCTTTTTAGAAAAAAACATGGTAATGGTAGGTCGGGTGGCTCATGAACCCCGTAGGCCTTTTCGAGTTTCATCGCAGTTACTGTTGTTTCACTTGAATAAGCCACTTTTTAATCTACCGTGCAGGGCTCTTCTTCGGTTTGTATATTTGGCTAGACTCATACTACAAATCATCTCTGCATCCAAGTGCAGTTTGAGTTTGCAGTTCAACCATGAAGACCTCAGTTTGTGTCTTCCATCGTGTACATAATCTTGGTTAGTATTTGCATAATCATCCAACTCCGATGGTTTCATACACTATTTAGAAATTTAATCCACGCGTATTTTTCTCTGCTAGCTGGATCTGTACTGTTCATATATTTGAGTAGTTCTAGACCGTGAGCACTGGAGTTCGAGCAAGGGCGAGAGCCACTATTAACAGATACAATGTTGCTCATTTTGTTTTTTTCACGTTAGTATGTTCTATCAATGATCTCGTAATGATTGGTCCCAAGTATTGGTCTCAAATCTACATTGAAATTAGAAGGTTGCTTGTGTAACCTGCTATTGATATATGTGTGCTTCCCAACGGTGCCTATGTAACTATTGACTGTTAATTACCAGTATCTGTTCATTGCTGAACACATTGTTTTTTGTGTTTCCATCACATCCTATTGTGTCCTTGGTGCAGGAACATGCACTGACGTTGTTCTCTGGTGGTATATATGTTGTCAAGTCTATTTTGCTGGAGGCCACTTTTTGCTTTCATATATGAAGTATTCCACAAGAATCAAATTCTCCCAAAGATTTCTCTATTGATGGAAGATTTCTTACCAAGTTTTTCAAGTTTCTACCATTTGATAGTAGATGCAAATTCGTCCCAATTGCACTAATGCGCTTCAGCTGAGGTGTTGTATGCATACCTTTATGCTCGCATGCTGCTTGGTGTAAAGTGAGTGTTGTATTTCTTATTTCAATTTCTTTATTTTCCCTGGACAAATTCTGATTAATTAATTTATTTCCAGTTTGGCTATTCTGTAAGCAGAATTTACGTGCAAGATCTCCTCGGAAGATCAAGGTTATTTTAGACCAAATCGATTCTGTAAATTAATCGATACTGTCATCTCAGTTTCCATATTGCCAATTGAAACCATCCAAAGAACCCAGCGGCCAGCGCAACACTTAGGTACCGGCCTTTTCATTTTTGCAGTTTTCTTCACGTTTCCATTTCGTAGTGGACTGATACTGTTATTTGGATGAACCGGAATCGAAAACGGAGCGTCATATGTGTTAATGAGTTGTGTTTAATTCAGTTGAACACAATGATGTGCTACTGATAAAGAAAACCTTCACGCGTAATCAAGCTATGGCTCTCACCCGGTTAAAGTTGAAATTCCACCCGCCCAGGAGATGCCACTGTTAAGAGTATAATGAGTGATCTCAAATATTTATTTCATGTTTTAGGAGCAAAAATTACGAGTGAAAGTTTTCTTTCGCAGGTTTGACTGTTGGAGCCTTTTGTTAAGTCAGACATTTTTTTTTTTATCTCATTCAGATATGCATGGGCGGCTGTTGGGTGGTTCTTGCCAACACCATAGTGTCAGGACCGGGTGCTTCAGTGGCCGGACGCTAGCATCGGCTCCATCAACAAGAGCTAGCATCGGCCTCAACGGCGACAATGGCTTGTCTGGCTGGAGTACCTCCTTTGCGTCGGCTCCAGCTCCGTCGCTGGGCCTCCTCTGCAACCCCAACTCGCGTACCATGCACCGGCCCTGCGTGGTCAATCGATCAAGCGTTCGTCACTAATGCAGGTGCTAACAAAAGAGAAGGGTTCTCGGATATGATTAAATTTATTTGGAGCAAGCCTGTCGCTGGGAACACCCCCATCCTAAGGTGGAATAACAAACTACGTTCGGTGCGTAGATACCTTGGGGGTGGTCTAGACATATGACTGGGCAGCTAAAAAAAGAGAAGCTCAGCCTGTCATCTAATATTGATGATCTGGAGGCTATTGCCGAGGTAAGACCATTGACAACGCATGAGATTGAATTCAAAAGTCAATATAATGCGAAGTTGGCCGGCTTGCTTCGCGAGGAGGAACTCAAATGACACCAGAGATCTAAGTCCCATTTTTTGTTGGAAGGAGATTCGAATACGAGATACTTTCATAGCGTCGCTAATGGTAGACATAGAAAGAAACTCATTCATTCTCTAGTACAAGAGGAGGGCGTGATTGAAGGTCATGAGCAGCTGAAGTCTTATATTACATCGTATTATAAAGGATTGTTTGGCGCACCTGAGGAATCTGATATATCCATGGATGAATCCAGGATTGCGGATATTCCCCAAGTGTCTCCAGAGGAAAATGCTTTTCTTGTGGCTCCTTATTCTGAGGAGGAGATAAGAAAGACGGTTTTTCAAATGGAGCACAATAAGGCACCAGGACCTGATGGGTTTCCTGCAGAATTTTATCAATCTTTCTAGAATATTATAAAGCATGATTTAGTGGAGCTCTTTGGGGAGCTCCATAAGGGTCAACTGGATTTGTTCCGTATAAATTTTGGTGAGATTATTCTTTTACCAAAAATTACTGATGCTGAAACGTATTCAATAGTTCAGGCCTATATGTTTACTTAATGTGTGTTTTAAAATCTTTACCAAAGTCGCTACGATTAGACTTAATTCAGTGGCAGAACATGTCGTTCATCCGTCCCAGACTGCGTTTATGCAAGGTAGACATATCCTCGATGGTGTTGTCACTTTGCATGAAACAGTCCATGAGATGCATTGGAAAAAACTGAATGGTGTTATTCTCAAGATCGAATTTGAGAAAGCTTATGATAAAGTTAAATGGTTTTTTCTTCAACAAACACTCAGGATGAAAGGTTTTTCAGATGAGTGACGCGCTCTTATAAATAACTTTGTTTTCGGTGGAAGTGTGGCCATTAAGGTCAATGACGATATTGGCCGATACTTCCAGACGAAAAAAAGGTTTGAGGCAAGGGGATCCCCTTTCTCCAATGTTATTTAACATTGTGACGGATATGCTTGCTATTATAATTGAGCGTGCGAAGGTTGATGGTTAGATTGAAGGGGTAGTACCTCATCTTGTGGATGGTGGATTATCTATCCTTCAGTATGCCGATGACACAATTCTTTTTATGGAACACGACTTGGAAAATGTTCGAAATCTGAAGTTAATTCTAACGGCATTCGAGCAATTGTCTGGTCTCAAAATTAATTTCCATAAAAGTGAACTGTTCTTTTTCGGTGAGGCCAATGACGATGCCAACCTTTACGCCGACTTGTTCGGATGTGGTCTTGGCTCCTTTCCGATCAACTATCTCGGTATTCCGATTCATTATCGGAGACTGACGTTGATGGAGTGGAAAATCGTCGAGGAAAGACTTCAGAAGTGTTTAAGTAGTTGGAAAGGAAAACTGATGTCCCTTGGGGGGATATTAGTTCTCATAAATGCAGTACTTACGAATATGGTACTCTATATGATATCTTTCTTCCATCTACCAAAAGGAATCTTGAATAGATTAGATTATCTACGCTCAAGATTCTTTTGGCAAGGGGACAGCGAGAAGAAGAAATATCGGTTAACTAAATGGAGTGTGGTATGCCGTCCAAAAGATCAAGGTGGGCTTGGTGTTCATGATCTTGAAGTTAAGAACAGGGCTTTGCTAGGAAAATGGCTGGCCATATTATTAACTGAGGATGGTATATGGCAACAACTTTTAAGGAAAAAGTATGTGGGCTCAAAAGCGTTATCTCAGGTATATTGGAAACCCGAAGACTCTCACTTTTGGGCTGGCATTATGGCAACTAAGAAGCACTTTTTTCCTTTTGGTTCGTTCTCCATAAGGAATGGGGCGGAGATTATGTTCTGGGAAGATAGATGGTTGGAAACAACCACTCTTCAGGAACAATATCCAGCTTTATACAATATTATTCGTTATAAGGGAGACACCTTACAGAAGGTTATGGAAACTTCTCCTCCCTCCACGACGTTCAGGCGTGACCTAATTGGCCCCCGGCTCACTAGTTGGAATGAATTGCTACAGAGGTTAGCTTCAATACAATTATCCCAGGGGACTGATGAATTTAGATGAAATCTCACCAAGAACGGTGTTTTCTCGGTCAATTCATTGTATAGGGCGCTTACCATTCCTAGTCAACCGGTTATCAATAATAAATACATTTGGAAGATGAAGATACCACTGAAAACGAAATTTTTTGCATGGTACCTTCATCGCGGGGTGATTTTAACTAAAGACAACCTTGTTAAACGCAACTGGCACGGTTGTAAGAAATGTGTTTTCTGTCATCAAGATGAGACAATAAAACACCTTTTTTTTTCAACTGTAGGTTTGCTAGATCTATATGGTCAATCATTCAGATGGGTTCTACCTTATATCCGCCTCGTAGCGTTGCAAATATATTTGGCAATTGGCTAAATGGGGTAGATACTAGGTATAAAACGCTTATCAGAGTGGGCGCGATTGCTGTCGTATGGACGCTTTGGCTATGTAGAAATGAAAAGGTTTTCAATGATAAAAATTCTTCTCTCATGCAGGTCATTTACCGATGTACGGCTTTGTTCCGTTCATGGTCGCCACTTCAGCGCTTGGAGGACCGAGACCTCTTTATGGAGGTGTCTACGCGGTTGGAGAACACGGCCAATGAGTTTATTTTCCAACATGGGTGACTGCATTTTAGGCGGATTGAAGCCAACGAAGCATAGTCTAGTTTGGCTCTTTCGATCGTTCTTTTATACTTTATTTGTTCAGACTTAATACTCGAACAGCTGTGTAAATCTTAGTTATGCAGAGGCTGAGTGTAATACTTGAATATTTTGAGAAATGAAGCGCCCTTTATCGAAAGAAAAAAAAGTGCTAACAAACAGGTGTTTCAGGAGCGTCAAGCACCAGGTGATGGTGCTGAGGACTAAACCGTGTCATTTTCTTCCAACTGCACACGCGTGTCTAGTGATGAGCCTGGAAGTACAAATGCCAGTCTGATATCTATGCAACTGTTAATCTGATGACTTCTCATTTTCTTCTGTGAGATCAACATGATTCCTCAACAGCTAGGAATAAATGCCAGAATCTATGTAACGACTGCTGTTAAACAAATTATAAATCATCCTGTTAGAATGCATGGATCAAACAATAGAATTTGCCTGGAGGATTAGAGCGTGACCAAAAGCATCAGTTGCCAGACCATTAGTGGCCACCAATATCGTTTACTGAAGAATGGCACTGAAGGCAATCTCTGCAGTCATTTTACTGAAGCTCCAGTGGACTGTAGCTACCGCTGATGATTGGTCCTCAAACTTTCCGTGAGATTAGAGCATGTCCAACAGGCACACTAAAAATCGGCGCGCTAAAAATCGTTTCCGCCGCGCTATAAACTGATAGCGTGCGCTGCGCTGAAAGTTGCCCCGCCGGATGCGGCATTTTGCAGCGCGTGCTCGGGCTGTAAAAGTGCTCCTCCGCCGGGCGCGCCATTATGCAGCGCGCGGCGCGAACGGCTAGTTTGATCTTTTTTGTTCGAAACAAACCAAACAAAACACGAAAACTTAACTAAAAATATGAAATATATTAAAAGTTCGACGGTACAACGACATTTTATTTAAACTACCCTAAAATCTACTCGGAGTTCAAAAATTGATGCTGCTTTGGTGGCGTGCTTGGCATTTGAGAAATAACTGTATCTTTGGTGATGGCAAAGCTAGCATTGCTCATTCCACCGATTTCCTGAGAAACTACATGTGTATGCTCAATAACAGGGGAGCCGAAATCCAGGCTGAAGATGTAAAAGGGAAAAAGCCAATGTTTGAAACTGAGAGACTGCCCATGGAAAGGAAACCTGAAAATAGAAGTCTAAAGTGAAACCAGAGGGCTGGCAAAGTTTGAGTGTTGATGCTAGTTTTATAAAAGAAACAAACCAGGTTTCTTGGGGTGCTGTGATCCGTGACCATTTGGGTCAAATAAAAATTACTGCCTGGGGAATTATCAAGGACTGCAATAGTGCTGAAATGGCAGAAGCTTTGGCTTGTCTGGAAGGAGTGAAGCAGGCTATAAACATGATTGAGACTGGTCTTATAATCGAGAGTGATTGTGCATCTGTTATTAAAAAGGTCAGCTCATGGGAGAAAGACCGCTCCCAGACTTCCAGTGTAATTACTGACATCCATCGGCTGCTGACCTTGCTTCCAGCTTACAAGGTTCAGAAAATTAGTAGAAATCAAAATAATCTGGCGCATGACCTGACTAGTTCTAGTCGCGTGAGTAATAGCGATGGTGTGCTTCTTGGCTCTGTTCCTCCCTGCGTGTTGGAACGAGCTGGAAATGATTGTAACAGAACCCTTGTTTCCGTTTAATATATTACACAATTTCAAAAAAAAAAATCTACTCGGAGTCCCAGTCAAAGTCCGACGAGTGGCTGCTCGGAGTAGTGTCGGACACCGGAGTAGACGTCCACTCGAAGGAGGAGAAGGAGGAGGAGAGGATGATCGTCGATGGCCCGGCGTCGTTTTTCTTCTCCTCCGCCCTCCTCGCCGCCTTCTCCGCCCTCGCTGCCTTCCTCGCCGTGGACTCCGCCCGGCGCTTCTAGCGGTCCGCCTTCTTCTTCACCGCCGCCGCCGCCTTCTGCTCCTCCTTCTGCGCGTAGAACGCCTCCATCGCGGCGACATCCTCTGGGAACTGCCGCGCCCACTCGAGGCAGAGGCGCTCGTCCTGCTCCGCGATGTGGAGGCACTGCTCGAGCTCGCGGGCGCGCCGTTGCTGCTCGCGCGTGACGGCCGGCGATGGCGGCGCGAGCTGCTCCGCCTGCTCCCGCGTCCACACGTCATGGAAGTTCATCTGGCGGTGGGAGCGGCCGAGGCGCCAGGCGACGGTGTCGTAGGTGCGCCCCGCCTCGTGTGCCGTGTCGAATGTACCGAGGCGGATGCGCTCCTCTCCGGAGTGGATCTCGGCGTCGAAGCGGCCGCTTGGCCGCAAACGAACACCGCGTTAGCCGGAGGCGGAGCGGCGGCGCGGGCGCCACGTTGGAGGCAGAGCGGTGAGAGGAGGGAGGCAGAGGCGGAGCGACACGCGGGGGAGAATGAAACTTCCGAACGGTTGGCGTGTGCGCCCGCGTAGCGTTTATAGTGCGCGCGCCAGCCGAAGCGGCAAGTTTCCCGCGCGGGATAGCGCAAAAGCGCGGGCCCGGCAATTTTTTTAGCACGCTCCTCTTTTTCGCGCGTCTGCTGGAGGTTCGCGCGGGCGCCCGCGTGCGCCAAACTGGCGGTTTTTTTTAGCGCGCGGCAAGAAGATGCTCTTATGCAATGCTCTCCAGTCCCGCTCCATATGAAACAAACGGTACAGGTAGCTGGTCTAAGATCATCTCCACTCGCCCTCCCAAAGGGCTCCCTGTAGGCCTTTGGGGAGTGTCGGCCCCCAAATTCTTGCCCAGCCGTGGCCTCTAAAATTGTTTTTTAGACGGCGTGTCCCAACTTTGCATCCGACGCCCCATACCGAACAAAGTAGAAAAGGAGCCTAGCGGGGGCACTACTACGCAGCGTGTTGGCGGGAAAGATGCGGGAAGAATCCGTGGGAAACGCGTGCATGGCCGCGGGAAGGCCCGTCGAGTCATGTCGGCGTTAATGCGCCTTCTTGTCTTCAGCGCGCCTGCTCGCCTTCAGCGGAGGTCAAAGGCTGCTCGCCTTCTGCATCGACTCGCGTCGGCGTTAATGCGCCTGCTCGTCTGCAGCGCCGCCTGCTTGTCTTCAGCGCCGCCTGCTCGTCTTCCGCGGCGGTGTTAATGCCCGCCAACGGGCTTCCTCGGCGCTATATAAACCGCCGCGCGCCTCCCTTGCCGCGCATTCCACCTCGCCTCTCCTCGAAACCTCCAAACCTCCATCGCGTCGTCCTCAGCACACGTCGCAGAAATCGCTACCGCCGTCTTCCTCGAACCCATCTCCAAGAGGTATCACCGCATTGACCTTGCCAGACCTGCCATCGACGCCACCATGACGCCTGATAGCACCACCGTCCTACGCGCGTTCATCATCTCACATCCAACACCGATACTCCGATGCGCCACACCGCCGAGACACCATCATCGATGCGGTAGATGAACACCACACCACCGCAACCCACCACCGTCCAGCAGCTGCTCCAAAAATGATGCCCGAAGAGGTAGAACGACGCATAAAGCGCCGCCATCGTCCGATCAGGAAGACCCAGATCTAGGGTTTCCCCCGGAGCTGCACAAGTGAGTAGACACAGACTGCAACGGTGATGCCTTCAAGAAGGTTATGACGCGTGACGTCACCATAGCCCGCCACGACCAGGGTGGGAGCACGGTTTTCACCGGCAGCCGCGCATCGCCAACTCGCTGCTAGGACTAGATGTGAGATCAGGAGATCACCACAACCAGCCCCAATCTGGCCGACCACCTCTGACGGAGAAGATGGGCACCACCGCCATGCCTAGAGCTGCTGCCCTAGGATTACTCATGACGCAAGAGAAGCCCAGTAGCACCTCACCGTCGACGTAGCAACAGCCGCCACCAGCAGATCGGTGCCATGGCCGCCGCCTCCCCGCACCGCCGCATCAGGGGAGGCCAGGCCGATCACTGCCGCCGTGCCCACCGTTCCGCGGCCTAGGAGAGTCCGCCGCCGCCACGCCACCAAGGCTTTGCCTGGCAGCGCCTCGGGCGGCGGCGGGGAAGGAGGGTGCACATGGGAGACGAGGAGGAGCACCGGCGGCCGCCCTGGCGCGTGGGGCCACCACGCAGGGCCGAGAGGGTTAGGGTTAGGACTTAGGAGGGGTCGAGAGGCGCAGGGGCCTCTTTCTTCGGCTAGGAGAATTCCTGACCTACTACAACTATAATTTGTAATGAAATCTTTCGTCCCAATCATATCACAAAATCGAAGCATTTTTATTGGTGCATCCGTTTTACAACTACACACCATCCTTGTTTCAAAATAAAACACAAGATCAGCTACAGATTAATTATCTGAAAGATGCCCACTACAAATTTTCCACATTGATGCTTTGAACTAGAAGCGTATATGCATGTCTTCATGTTGTAGGTTCCACATTGAATTGGCCTACGTACGTGTCGAATTATTGCACTCATCAAGTAGTACATCCTAACTCCATGTATCGATCTCTTTTAGTCCATAGAAGAGCATGTGAAGCATTCAAGATGAGAAAAACAATGGAGGGCATCTTAGCTCCTTCGCGATGGTAGGCTTGTAAGGTATCAGGAGCTCTTGTGTTGCTTGGAGATGTGCTCTAGCGTTTGTTTCAGTGTTTTTGGTTTTGAATGTGTACGGAAGTTGTTTGGAACACCTTCACAATATTGCAAGTTTTTGTTGCATCTTCAACCCAAAATAGTGCTACAGAAACTAATACAGGAAGAAGTAGGAAGCTCATATCAAGATTGGATCTACATTGAATCTCAGCATCTAACGAATATTTTTCATCACTATAGCCGTTACTCAACCCCGAATTTGAGAACCCACGAGAAAGAGAACCGGCATTTGTTCGCGCTGTTCAAGGAGAAGTTCCATGCCTGGCTCGCCCTTCGCCGCAAATGTTGGATGGCCGTTTGCCTCACTAGCCATGGGATGCCTTCGCATGCGCTCTGGTTGTGCAATTCGGCAGTAGAAACACTGGGTCACCCTACCCTTGGGTATTTTTCGGGCTGGGCCTAAAAAAGCCCAAAGCTAAAAGTCTAAGCCCGAGACCAGCCCAAAGCCCGACCGGATCTTCAGAACATTTCATATTTTGAAGGCCCGAGGCCTGTCCTCGCCCAATGTTCAGGCTAAATATGCAGGCCCGAGCTTGGTCCAGGATTTTTGGGCTGGGCTAGGTCAGGCAGTCCGGGCCAGGCTACTCATGTCCAGCTATACCCTTCAATGCCGCATGCCAAGCAGATTTGGACAGGCTTGGCTCCTCAGCTTGCGATAGGCATTAGAGCATCTCCACTCGTCTCCCCGACGAGGTCCTCGAGCGACGTTTTTCCATCCGGACGGCGAAATTCGGCCCAGTCGCGCCCCCGGTTCCTCGTTTTCGTCCGGATTTGGCCCTTCATCCATCCGGCGAGCCCACGCCATCCCCGATCCCCCGGGGCGTGCTCGGGGACTCCGGACAAAAGAATTTGGCGCGAAACGTCGTGTGGACCCTCGTAGTCGGCGACAGGAAAGCCAAATCCTGTCAATTTCCCTCCAATTTGCTTGCATATCCCCAAACTCTCCCGCCGAATTTGTCCATTCTCCTCCTCGTCTTCCAGTTCCAGTTTCAGTCCTCGTCTTCTCCTCCTCGTCTTCTCGTCCACCACCATGCCGCCGAAGGAGAGGAAGCCGCGGGCGAAGAAGGTGCGGCCGCCGGGTATGTCGAACGCAGAGTGGGCGGCGGACGAGATCCAGCGCGAGGTCGAAACAAGCGGCAGGGTGGAGAGGGTGAAAAAAACCGCCGCCAAGAGGGCGGCGGCGGCCCAGGACGAACAAGCGAGGAAGATCAGCATGGCCATGAGCATGGGCCATGCTCACGGCGGCAGCGCCATGTTCCCCGGCCAATGGCTGACGCAAGGTGATACGTCTCAAACGTATCTATAATTTCTTATGTTCCATGCTACTTTTATGATGATACTCACATGTTTTATACACATTATATGTCATTATTATGCATTTTCCGGCACTAACCTATTGACGAGATGTCGAAGAGCCAATTGTTGTTTTCTGCTGTTTTTGGTTTCAGAAATCTTACAAAGGAAATATTCTCGGAATTGGACGAAATCAACGTCCAGGGTCTTATGTTTCCACGAAGCTTCCAGAAGACCGAAAGGATTACGAAGTGGGGCGATGAGGCGCCGCCACGCTAGAGCCACGCGGCCAGGGCTGGGCCCACGCCGCCCTGTTGTGTGGGGCCCTCGTGTCGCCCCTAAACCTACCCTTCCGCCTACTTAAACCCTTCGTCGCGAAAACCCCAGTACCGAGAGCCACGATACGGAAAACCTTCCAGAGACGCCGCCAATCCCATCTCGGGGGATTCAGGAGATCGCCTCCGGCACCCTGCCGGAGAGGGGAATCATCTCCCGGAGGTCTCTTCATCACCATGATCGCCTCCGGATCGATGTGTGAGTAGTTCACCCCTGGACTATGGGTCCATAGCAGTAGCTAGATGGTTGTCTTCTCCTCATTGTGCTATCATGTTAGATCTTGTGAGCTGCCTATCATGATCAAGATCATCTATTTGTAATGCTACATGTTGTGTTTGTTGGGATCCGATGAATATTGAATACTATGTCAAGTTGATTATCAATCTATCATATATGTTGTTTATGTTCTTGCATGCTCTCCGTTGCAAGTAGAGGCTCTGGCCAAGTTGATACTTGTAACTCCAAGAGGGAGTATTTATGCCCGATAGTGGGTTCATGCCTCCATTGAATCTGGGACAGTGACAGAAAGTTCTAAGGTTGTGGATGTGTCGTTGCCACTAGGGATAAAACATCAATGCTTTGTCTAAGGATATTTGTGTTGATTACATTACGCACCATACTTAATGCAATTGTCTCGTTGTTTGCAACTTAATACCGGAAGGGGTTCGGATGATAACTCTGAAGGTGGACTTTTTAGGCATAGATGCATGCTGGATAGCGGTCTATGTACTTTGTCGTAATACCCTGATTAAATCTCATAGTACTCATCATGATATATGTATGTGCATTGTTATGCCTTCTTTATTTCTCAATTGCCCAACTGTAATTTGTTCACCCAACATGCTATTTATCTTATGGAAGAGACACCACTAGTGAACTGTGGACCCCGGTCCATTCTTTACATCTGAAATACAATCTATTGCAATTGTTTTTTACTGTTCTTCGCAAACAAACATCATCTTCCACACTATACATCTAATCCTTTGTTTTCAGCAAGCCGGTGAGATTGACAACCTCACTGTTACGTTGGGGCAAAGTACTTTGATTGTGTTGTGCAGGTTCCACGTTGGCGCCAGAATCCCTGGTGTTGCACCGCACTACACTCCGCCACCAACAACCTTCACGTGTTCCTTGACTCCTATTGGTTCGATAAACCTTGGTTTCTTACTGAGGGAAACTTGCTGCTGTACGCATCACACCTTCCACTTGGGATTCCCAACGGGCGTGTGCTTTACGCGTCATCAAGCTAAATTTCTGGCGCCGTTGCCGGGTG
>NC_061512.1:28225617-28240462 GCF_022539505.1 Lolium rigidum
ACCTCCGTTCCCTTACTATGGATGCCCTTCACCTTTCCGCTAAGGAGAAGGCTCTCTACTGGCGACTCCGCGCCAAAATCAAGTTTTCCCTTGAAGGGGATGAAAACACCAAGTTTTTACATGCCTCGGCCACCTGCCGGTTGCGCCGCAATTCCATCTCTGCCGTCTGTTTCGACGGGACATCTGTCACCTCACACGTGGAGAAAGCATCCGCTCTCAAGAGTTACTACGCTGACCTGCTTGGCAAAGTTTTTCCTACCGCTTGGCGTTTCAACCTCCAGTCCCTTTACCCTCACAACACCCGTCTCCCCCCGAACCTCTCCGCCCCTTTACTCTCGATGAGATCCGACAGGCCTTCAATGACATGAACAAGATCTCAAGCCCCGACCCTGATGGGTTTGACCCCTCCTTCTTCCATTCTTTCTGGGACACCGTTTTCCCTGATATCTATGCGGTGTTCCAGTCCTTCTTCGACGGCTCTATTGTTCTCACCCGTATTAACCGAGCTTTTCTGGTCCACCTCCCAAAAACGGAGGCGGAAAACAACCCATCTCTCTTCAGACCCATTTCCCTCCAGAACTGCATTCTGAAAGACATTACTAAAGTCCTCACCACTAGACTCCAAGCTGCCATCCACTCGCTCGTGGACGCGGACCAGGCAGGTTTCCTATCTGTGCGCAGAATCTCGGAGAGTATTGTGTACGCTGCAGACATTCTTCGGTGTTGCCACAACAGAAAAGCCCCCACGCTCGTGTTCAGAATCGACTTTAGGAAAGCTTTCGAGTTGGTTAATTGGGATAGCCTTCTTATTATTCTGAAAGCCCGCGGCTTCGACGACCGGTGGTGCGAGTGGATGGCTCGTATCCTCACCACCGGGCACACGGCAGTGCTTCTCAATGGGGTGCCTGGCGACTGGATTAGATGCCGCAACGGGCTCATGCAGGGGAACCCCCTCTCTCCCTACCTTTTCATAATCGTCGCTGATGTCCTCCAGCGTCTCATTCGTAACACCTGCGCCGATGGCGAGCTCTGTCACCCTCTTTCCCCCTCTAGCCCTTGCCCCGTTCTCCAATATGCCGACGATACTCTCATTATCTGCAAGGCGCGGAGACCTGTACTGCCCCCCGCCTCAAAGCTATCCTCGAAAACTTTGCAGCCGCCACCGGGCTTGCCATAAACTTCCATAAATCCTGCCTCATCCCCATGTTTGTCGCTCACCCCGATGAGTGCCTCATGGCGGAGGCTCTCGGATGCCCTATCTCTTCCTTTCCTCAGCCTTACTTAGGGCTCCCGCTGTCCCCTACCAAACTTCCCATTTCTGCCTACGCTCCCCTCATTCTGTCTTTCGACCGTTGTCTTTCAGGATGGCAAGCCCTCCTCCTCTCTTCGGGTGGTCGCCTGGTGTTATGTAATGTTGTGCTTAATAACCTTGCTTCATACTATATGTGCTCGTATTTGCTTCCACAGGGTGTGCTCGAAAGTAGCGACAAGAGACGCCGCGCTTTCTTTTGGACAGGTAAAGACTCGTGTTCGGGTGCTCGCTGCCTTATTGCTTGGGACAAAGTGATGTTGTCTAAGCAGGAGGGCGGTTTCGGCGTTAAGAATCTCCACCGGCAGAACAGGTACGTGTCTCCTCTTAAACTTTGTCCATAAATTACACCATACTGACTCCCTCCCTTGGAAAGATTGGTACTGGCTTCATTCAGGACGAGACCTCGGTGACACCACTGTATCACCCTCCTTCCTCGACAGGATCGTGGAGGAATGCCTGCCACTTTACCGTGCAGTCACCCGCGCCATGGTTGTGAGTGGGGCCTCCACTGCCTTCTGGCTCGACAAGTGGCTTCCAGGCAGGCCACTCGCCGATCGGTACCCCGCCCTCTTCTCACATGTTACTCGGCCTCACGCTTCGATCGAGCAGGTCGTCTCCACCGGGTTCTCACTTCAACTCCGCCTCACCACGGCTGCCGAGCGCGACTTGGTGGAGGTTCAGGGCATTGTGCGTGCTACTGTCCTCTCCGACAGACAGGACCTCCGCTACATCGACAGTCCGACCGCTCCTCCTTTCAGCAGTTGGGAGGCGTACCGTCTGCTCTCCCCCCTCAGCCCCGGGATGCGTCAGCTTGCACCTCTTGGGGGCTCAGGCTCCCCTCGAAGGTTCGGATCTTCTCCTACCTCGCCGACATCGACAGGCTCAACACGCGGGCCAACCTCTTCGCCAAAAACTCCGCGCATCAACCATTTGCGCCACTTGCCACCTCCCGGAGACGGGGAGACACCTCTTCTTCGACTGTGCCCTGGCTGCTGAGGTTTGGGACCGGATGGGTACCACCATCCCCGAGAGGCCCTTCTCTTTCTGGGGGCTGCAGCCTCCCGCTGGGACGATGATCCATATCTGGCACTCCGGTCTTGCGACGATCCTGTGGTCGCTCTGGAAGGCGCGGAATGACCTCGTCTTCAACGCCAAAACCTCTACGGCGAGTGTGGTCCTTCGTCGGGCCGCCGATGACCTCACACTCTGGAGATGGCAATATAAAATCCTCGACCGTGGGAGGCTCGACACTCTCCGTAGCTTCCTCTTGTTTTCCGCTATGTAGTGTGTATATGTCTCTTCCCTCCCCCCGTGTACCTCCTCTTTTCACCTTGTACAAACAGTTTGGCTGCCAGCCGCGTCGAGTAATATAACAAGCGGTGGGCAGCAAATCCCCCCCCCCCCCCCTAAATTCTCGAAAAAAACTATTCTTCCCTATTTACCTAACTCAGTTGGTATTCTGTCCAAACTTGATTATTTTATTCGTTTGCAGTTTTTTTAAATTTATTATCTGGATCCATGATATTTAAACAAGCTATTTGTGTTATAAATCTTATGATATACTACCATGTGGCAACCTAGAATGTATAATGCGTAGAGCAACCTCGTTCTATTTTCTTTTTGACTAATTAACAATGGTAGGTAAAACAATAAAAAAAAGTTTCTTGAGGTGCTCATCTTTAT
This sequence comes from Lolium rigidum, assembly GCF_022539505.1. NCBI lineage: Eukaryota > Viridiplantae > Streptophyta > Magnoliopsida > Poales > Poaceae > Lolium > Lolium rigidum. The sequence goes on from NC_061512.1 coordinate 28,228,613, forward strand.
TTCCGGTGTAACATCATTGGGCTATTTTTTTTATTAAGATTCAAGTTTGTCGTTCTTTAAACCAAACTGACAAGTTATTTAAAATTGCAACAAGTGGGGGATGGAAATAATCCAGTAGTAGATGCATGTTAGACTCCAAATTCGGATCTCAAATGGTTCCACCAACTTTGACATTGACTGCCTTGTCAGGTTGAGCATCGTAACTGAATATTCTTACATATGTCGTCATTTATGTCAACTAGTGGTTGGGGCGTCCCTTGGGACGCCTCCTCACTGTACAGTGGCGGCACAATCTGGTTTGAATCACGGTTTGTTTTTTTTTTTTCGCTTTAGCTGCTTCTTTACCTCTTTCTCTCCAAACAATGCTACCGTTCAGGCTGAGCATCACCTTCGACCACAACACATGGATATTTGAGAGCAAGCCAGTGAGACATGATGTGACATACAATCCAATCAAGCACATGATCTATATGTGCTAGGCTTACAATTCCACGTATATAATACTAACAAAAGTAGCATGAAGTCAAGGTCATATCAATGAAAGCAGGAAAAATACAAAGTTTATCACAGTTACAGAAGTTTCAGCCATTGTGGATAAGAGAAATATAGCAATTTCACCCTCAGCAATTCCTTCATTTCTCATATCCATAGAGCACTGCAATTAATCTTTGATGTGAGCAAATGATCAAAGGAAAATCCTACATACAAGTTCACATGTTAAAACTCAGTTAGCAAGCAGAAATAAGATTTATTATGCATGGGACTATAAACCAAAAAAGCCCCCCTATTGCCTGTAGCCAAGCATTATTCTAACCTATCCAAGACCAAGATAATAAAAATAATGAACATAAGACAATTTTTCAAAGGAAAGACAAATACACATGAACATAAGATGTGGTTTCAAGGTATACTAGTGATTTCAAGGTATAAGATGTGGGCACTTTCTGGGGTCGTCTTCCTCTCTGTGCCCACGATGTTGGATTCCAGCCGCCATGGGATGTGCTGAGCCGGGGAGGATAAAAGCGGGTTTGACGAGGGAGAAAGGTGTTTGGGGATCATACAGCCCTGTCGCTGGCCACAAACAGTCATAGCACACATGCCCTTACACACGTAGAGGATGAAATGTAGGACCGGGCGAGCAGAGGGCCTACATGCAGTCTCATTGAAAATACAACATACACGTTTGCACAGCCAACACAACAAAGGACGATGGCAGAATCAACTTTTGTGGTGGCAGCGCTAGTGGGTCTGACGGAAGTACATCGACCGGGGAAGATAGATAATATGACCATGACAGGTGGGCCAACCTCATGAGTTGGCGTAGGCACAACGTATAGCGGGTAGAACTTTTGCAGTGTCGGTGCATCCACCTCTCTGCCACGCCACACCGCAGAACGCAGAACAAGTGGTCTTTTAAACGCACACAAATCGCACCACAACCAGACCATGACAAGCTGGTCCAAGAGTAGCTAGGGCACATGGGCAGTGCATAGAGGGTAAAATACGTGCAGTCTAGCTCAGCGCCACCCAACCAACGACCAAAACCTTCGGCCAAGCAAATCGAGCAATGCAGCTGCCGTGGATCGCTCTAGGATAGACCAAGCATACTCACACTTCATGTTTCTCAACGAGCATACCCTCATTGCTTTCAAGATTAAATCCAGCGTCAACATTTATCTTGGTAGTACCTTGATCTAGTGGTTTCAAATTTGAATTAGCTCCTTTTAGGGTGAGATTATCTGATCACGAAATGAAGAGAGCTCTCCTCTAAAGGGGTGTTTATACTGAGCTTCCACAAATCAATTATGTTATAAACATGACAAGAAAATAATAAAGAATGAAAAAAACACACTCGGGACATGATATTTTAACGTGAAAAAAACTCGCCAACAAAGAAACGTAAAAACCACGGGCGCCAGCCATCGAAACCTCACTATATGGGAAGTGTTCACAAATATCGTGGGTTATATTATGGTGCGAGAAACCCTAACTGGTGACTTACAAGATGTATATACTTATTAGAAATTATCCTCCATTTTATATGAATTTGGATCACAACATAACAAAATTCACCTTGAGAATTTTTTATCTTGTAGCATGAACTTCCTGACCAACAAAGAAAATACTTTCAATGCCAAGCCGCCAAACAACCACTAAGGCTAAACAATTATACCAACCGAGTTTGAGCAAAACTCAAACTTAACAACATGAACAAGCTTTTTCATCATATCAGCTGGATTATTATGAGTATTTATCTTGCATACATAATGGCACTTGATATTAATATGCTTTGTCCTCTCATGAAATATTTGATCTTTGGTGTAAGGTATATGGCACTTTGACTGTCACAGAATAGAGTAATGAAAGAATTATCTTCACAAAGCTAGCATACAAACCATTCAACCACACACACACACACTCTTTGCAAGCTTCAACAATAGCCATATATTCTATTTTGGTTATAGATTGGGCATCAACATGTTGTAAAGTTTCCTTCCAACTCACATCACATCCACCGACAATGAACACATAACCTATGAGAGACCTTCTCTTATCTAAGTTGGCAACAAAATATAAATCCAGATAGCCAGTGATTCCCTCGCCGATCTTGCCTAAGTTCAAGCAAGCTTTAGATGTGCCACGAAGGTATCTGAAGATACGATCCACTGAACACCTTCTCAATGTTCTTTACCAGAATTAAACTTGTATGGACTGACCAAACTCATAGCATATGGTAAATCAGGACAAGAATAAACAATGACATACATTAAGGAACCAACGACACTAGAATATGAAACTCCTGACATGTACTCAAAATCTTCATCAGTACTAGGACATTGCGATGCTGACAGCTTGAAGTTAGAAGTGATAGGTGCAGTAACTTGCTTTGCATCATTCATATTAAAACATTGAAGTACTTGCTTAATGTAATTTTGATATGAAACTCATATGTATATAAATCACTTAAAAATTTGTGGCCTTTGGCCGCATGTTAATACAAGCTGTTGTTTGTCTAACATGAGTGACCGAGATATTTTCAGGATAGTCGCTTGTAAAAGTAGGTCCATACATGCCAGATGTCGATGGTCCCGTGTTATGTATCGATGTGATAATTAAGTTGTGAACACTCCTCCTGACGTTGATAGCCATGGACCAGACCCCCTTCCTCACTTTGTTGGCTTCATGAGATCCTCATGTTCGTGTAAGCATCTAAAATTAGGCAGCAGTCAGCACATTTCGTCACCTAATGTAGTGAGGCCCGTGAAGTCCAAAATTTTCTGGAATTAATCTGATGGAGTGGTTCATAAGCCTTGCGTGCGAATAGGCTTGAGATGCTTCTTCAGTTAGTTAGGTGAAGAGAAGCATATCGTGAACAACTGTATGGCTTTAATTATTCGTAGTGATTTTCTTTTTGCCTAAAGACTTTATCATCAAGGAATGTTTTGCCTATTAGCGCACAACCTTCAGAAAAGTTAGGACTCTGAACTTTTGATGCCGCAAGTTTTGGCTTGTTGGATGACACTGGACTTTTATTGTGAAACTCACATGTACATAATCACTTAACAATTTGTTGGATGATAAAAAAAAAACATGAATTTTCGAAATCACTTGGAATAGGAAAGCAAATTGAGCATCTAGATCATTCAATTTTGCTCCCCCAAATGCAACTCAATTAATTCCAATGTCACTTCCCAGAAAGGAAAATATCTCTCTCCCCCCCCCCCGCCCGCTTGTGAGTCCTCAGGCTTCTGACTGAGTTGCAATGATGCTGAAATTTTCATGAAACACTCAAATTCAATGATGTTGCAGTCCGCTGAAGATCCATCCTTGATGTGTGTTTCCTACATCATCCCGTATTAGTTTTTATGTCACTATCATGGGTTAAAGATGCAAGAGCATTTACGGTACGGTTTAACTCTTCAAGGCAGCTTCCACTATACACATTTGGAGCCAAAGACAGTGAAGCAAACGTGACAGGAAGTCTGAATGCAACAGGAGAGGTCCTGATACCTTCTAAGCCTACCAACCCGAAGGCGCTGAGGTGCCCACCGTGACTTGACCATCTCTCAGCTTGCAGGATTTCTGAGTGCTACACATGTTCTTCTACGCAAAAAAAGAGATTGATATATGGTGTGAGGATGTACTACTTAATGTGTGCAACATTATGGAGATGTATGTATGCTTTCAATTAAAGCCGTAAATGTTAGACTTGTAGTTTATTATTCAGTACAACTCTCAAATCTTAACACCAAAGTTGGTACAATGTAGCTGGGCTGAAGAGAGTCATATACTGATATGAGATAGTCCCGTAAGATCAAGCAGCTCCAGCACCATTTGGACTGAAGGGAGTGTACATTTTCCTGGAGCTTCAATCATAGTCAGATGTGACAACAACGCAGAATTGGGCATCTTTCAGATAATTAATCTGTAGTTGAGCTCCGCATCAAAAACCATTCCTTTCAGCATGAGCTTCACATAAAAAACCCTTGGCGTTACGCTACAACCAAACATATCTAGCATGATGGTGATGTTAGCAACCCGTCCATCCGCGGAAGACAGATAAGGAACTGTATCACGCCACCATCCGGATATAGTGCTTAGCGGCGTCGGCATGGTAAGAGCACGACGAAATCCGGACGAAACAACCGTCGGATTGGACGAAATAAAGTCGTGGGGAGTACCGTATTTCCAGTCGTCCACCTGAAGTTCGGTGGACTTAGTTTAAATTCAAACAAACCGTCGTCCCGCGCTACAAATACGGCCAGTTGATCGGCAAAAGGACCAGCAAAAGGATCAGCCACAGATCGGCGATAGGAGGGAAATTACACGGGAACAGGCTCATCGGCAGTCCCGGCTGGCACGGCGGTGTCCGACGGACCAGTTTCCTCACACGCCGTGGTCGAAGCGGCGGCAGTCGACGTCGAAGCAGCGGCAGTCGACGTCGAAGCAGCGGCAGTCGACGGCGTAGACGGTGAGGAAGACGAGGTAGGAGCCGGCGGAGACGATGAAGAACTGGCCGGAGTGGGTCGGAGGATGTCGCTGCGGTGGCCCTGGTACCAAATCCTCGTCTCCTCGTCCATCAGATCCGTGTTCCCGCCCATCAGAAACGCCAAGTCAGTGTTCCTCTTCTTCGCCGCCGTCGTCGTCTTCAGCAGGGCGATCCGGGCGCCTTGGTTGGCGAGCATCTCCCGCCACCTGCCGTCGAACTTGTCGTCCCTCCCAACGGCGTGAGTCCTCGCATCGGCCCAGCACTTGTCGAACGACGCCTGCAGCCTGTCGGCGGGATTGCCCATCCTTTTGAGCTCTTTGAGCTTCTTCTGGCCGAGTTCCGGGCGCCCATCCGCCGAGCCAGCCGCCGGAGCGTCGGGGTTGTACTGCTCGGTCTTGCTCTTCGAGAGGGTCTTGCGGGTTTCCGCTCACTTCTCGCACTTCTCGATGCGGGCGTAGACGTTCAGGAACTTGAACTGCATGCCGGTGTCGTCCATGTACATGTCCAAAGCACGGCGCAGCTGGGGAAAAAGATTACGGCGATACGGGTCAGCTCACGATGATGTACACGGTGTGCAGATAACCTCGGTGATGCAGGGTCGACGGAGCATACCTTTTGCTCCAAGTCATGGCCGCTTATCGGCCGTTCTTCGACCTCCTCCTGTATGCCGTGCCATTTTCTGCACGCCGTCTGTATGATCCCCCAATGGGTGGCCATTGCCTTGTCTCCCCGGTTCATGATTGTCTTGCTGAAGTAGGGATCGACGAGTTTGCGTTCGTCGAACGCCTGCTTCACTCGAAGCCAATACGTGTCGAACGACTAATTGGCCCCGGTTATGCCGTTCATGGACACGGTCATCCAAGCTTCGGCGAGGCACTCCTCTTCCTTCAGCGTCCATTTGATATGCGGTTCGGCAGGCGGCGAGTCCTTCTTCCTCTTCTTCTTTCCCTTCGACAGGTTGGCAGCGGCTTTAGTTGTCTGTTCTTCTTCTTCGTCTTCTTCTTCGACGGCTTGGCTTCCGTCGGCCACATCCTCCACATACTCGTTGCGCGCCGCGACAGCTGCCGTTGCCCTCGCCTCCTCTTGCGTGAAGAACCCCGGGCTCGCAGCGGCGGCGGCCATGAAGAACCCCGGGCTCGCAGCGGCGGCCATGGAGCCGGAGGTGATCATCTCATGGATCTCCTCGTCGTTCGGCGCCGCCATCGCACCGAACGGGAGCGGCCCTCGTCGCAGGGCCGGCGAGGTTCCCTCGTACTGGTTCCCGCTGCCGACGTCGAGCTCGGGCGGCGACGGCGTGAACCTGGACGGTTGGACGTAGGCGCCCTCTTGGAACATGGCAGGCGGCGACGGCGAGTAGATCGAAGGGGAGAAAGTCGACGGGGAATTGCTTGTACCTTGTGATGACGCGTAAAGCACACGCCCGTTGGGAACCCCAAGTGGAAGGTGTGATGCGTACAGCAGCAAGTTTCCCTCAGTAAGAAACCAAGGTTTATCGAACCAGTAGGAGTCAAGGAACACGTGAAGGTTGTTGGTGGCGGAGTGTAGTGCGACGCAACAACAGGGATTCCGGCGCCAACGTGGAACCTGCACAACACAATCAAAGTACTTTGCCCCAACGTAACAGTGAGGTTGTCAATCTCACCGGCTTGCTGAAAACAAAGCATTAGATGTATAGTGTGGAAGATGATGTTTGCTTGCGAAGAACAGTAAAGAACAATTGCAGTAGATTGTATTTCAGATGTAAAGAATGGACCGGGGTCCACAGTTCACTAGTGCTGTCTCTCCCATAAGATAAATAGCATGTTGAGTGAACAAATTACAGTTGGGCAATTGACAAATAAAGAAGGCATAACAATGCGTATACATATATCATGATGAGTACTATGAGATTTAATCGGGGCATTACGACAAAGTACATAGACCGCTATCCAAGTATGCATCTATGCCTAAAAAGTCCACCTTCAAGGTTATCATCCGAACCCCTTCCAGTATTAAGTTGCAAACAACGGACAATTGCATTAAGTATGGTGCGTAATGTAATCAACACAAATATCCTTAGACAAAGCATTGATGTTTTATCCTTAGTGGCAACAACACATCCACAACCTTAGAACTTTCTGTCACTGTCCCAGATTCAATGGAGGTATGAACCCACTATCGAGCATAAATACTTCCTCTTGGAGTTACAAGTATCAACTTGGCCAGAGCCTCTACTTGCAACGGAGAGCATGCAAGAACATAAACAACATATATGATAGATTGATAATCAACTTGACATAGTATTCAATATTCATCGGATCCCAACAAACACAACATGTAGCATTACAAATAGATGATCTTGATCATGATAGGCAGCTCACAAGATCTAACATGATAGCACAATGAGGAGAAGACAACCATCTAGCTACCGCTATGGACCCATAGTCCAGGGGTGAACTACTCACACATCGATCCGGAGGCGATCATGGTGATGAAGAGACCTCCGGGAGATGATTCCCCTCTCCGGCAGGGTGCCGGAGGCGATCTCCTGAATCCCCCGAGATGGGATTGGCGGCGGCGTCTCTGGAAGGTTTTCCATATCGTGGCTCTCGGTACTGGGGTTTTCGCGACGAAGGTTTTAAGTAGGCGGAAGGATAGGTTTAGGGGCGACACGAGGGCCCCACACAACAGGCCGGGCGGCGCGGGCCCAGCCCTGGCCGCGCGGCCCTGGCGTGGCGGCGCCTCGTCGCCCCACTTCGTAATCCTTTCGGTCTTCTGGAAGCTTCGTGGAAAAATAAGACCCTGGGCGTTGATTTCGTCCAATTCCGAGAATATTTCCTTTGTAGGATTTCTGAAACCAAAAACAGCAGAAAACAACAGAATCGGCTCTTCGGCATCTCGTCAATAGGTTAGTGCTGGAAAATGCATAATAATGACATATAATGTGTATAAAACATGTGAGTATCATCATAAAAGTAGCATGGAACATAAGAAATTATAGATACGTTTGAGACGTATCAAGCATCCCCAAGCTTAGTTCCTACTCGCCCTCGAGTAGGTAAACGATAACAAAGATAATTTCTGAAGTGACATGCTATCATAATCTTGATCAATACTATTGTAAAGAATATGAGATGAATGCAACGATTCGAAGCAATGGTGAAGACAATGAGTAAACAAATGAATCATATAGAAAAGACTTTTCATGAATAGTATTTTCAAGACAAGCATCAATAAGACTTGCATAAGAGTTAACTCATAAAGCAATAAATTCTTAGTAGAAAGCTTTGAAACAACACAAAGTAAGATATACGTTTCAGTAGCTGCTTTCAACTTCAACATGTATATCTCATGGATAATTGTCAACACAAAGTAATATAACAAGTGCAATAGGTAAACATGTAAGAATCAATGCACACAGTTGATATAAGTGTTTGCTTCTAAAATAGAAAGAATAGGTAAACTGACTCAACAATAAAGTAGAAGAATGACCCTTCGCAGAGGGAAGCATGGATTACTATATTTGTGCTAGAGCTTTTCATTTTGAAAACATAGAAACAATTTTGTCAACGGTAGTAATAAATCATATGTGTTATGTATAAGATATCCTATAAGTTGCAAGCCTCATGCATAGATTACCAATAGTGCTCGCACCTTGTCCTAATTAGCTTGGATTAACATGGATTATCGTTGCATAACATATGTTTCAACCAAGTGTCACAAAGGGGTACTTCTATGCCGCCTGTACAAAGGTCTAAGGAGAAAGTTCGCATTGAATTTCTCGCTTTTGATTATTCTCAACTTAGACATCCATACCGGGGCAACATAGACAACAGATAATGGACTCCTCTTTAATGCATAAGTATTCAACAACAGATAATATTCTCATAAGAGATTGAGCATTAATTGTCCAAACTGAAACTTCCACCACGGATCATGGCTTTAGTTAGCGGCCCAATGTTCTTCTCTAACAATATGCATACTCAAACCATTTGATCATGAAAATCGCCCTTACTTCAGACAAGACGAACATGCCTAGCAACTCACATGATATCCAACAAAGGTAAAATAGTTGATGGCGTCCCCAGAAACATGGTTACCGCTCAACAAGCAACTTGTTAAGAAATAAGATACATAAGTACATATTCTTCATCACAATAGTTTTGAAGGCTATTTTCCCATAAGCTACATATTGTAAAGACAAAGGATAGAATTTTTAAAGGTAGCACTCAAGTAATGTACTTTGGAATGGCAGAGAAATACCATGTAGTAGGTAGGTATGGTGGACACAAATGGCATAGTTTTTGGCTCAAGGATTTGGATGCACGAGAAGAATTCCTCTCAATACAAGGCTAGGCTAGCAAGGTTGTTTGAAGCAAACTCAAGTATAAAATGGTATAACAAAGCTTACATATGAACATAAGACTTTACATCGTCTCCTTGTTGTTCAAACACCTTAACCAGAAAATATCTAGACTCTAGAGACCAATCATGCAAACCAAATTTTAACAAGCTCTATGTAGTTCTTCATTAATGGGTACAAGGTACATGATGCAAGAGCTTAAACATGATCTATATGAGCACAACAATTGCCAAGTATCAAATTATTCAAGACATTATACCATTTACCACATGCAGCATTTTCCATTTCCAACCATATAACAATGAACGAAGTAGTTCAACCTTCGCCATGAACATTAAAAGTAAAGCTAAGAACATATGTGTTCATATGAAACAACGGAGTGTGTCTCTCTCCCAAACAAAGAATGCTAGGATCCGATTTTATTCAAACAAAAACAAAAACAAAAACAAACAGACGCTCCAAGTAAAGCACATAAGATGTGACGGAATAAAAATATAGTTTCACTAGAGGTGACCCGATAAGTTGTCGATGAAGAAGGGATGCCTTGGGCATCCCCAAGCTTAGATGCTTGAGTCTTCTTAAAATATGCAGGGATGAACCACGGGGGCATCCCCAAGCTTAGACTTTTCACTCTTCTTGATCATATTGTATCATCCTCCTCTCTTGACCCTTGAAAACTTCCTCCACACCAAACTCAAAACAAACTCATTAGAGGGTTAGTGCATAATTGAAAATTCATATATTCAGAGGTGACATAATCATTCTTAACACTTCTTGACATTGCACAAAACTACTGAAAGTTAATGGAACAAAGGAAACCATCAAACATAGCAAAACAGGCAATGCGAAATAAAAGGCAGAATCTGTCAAAACAGAACAGTCCGTAAAGACGAATTTTTCCGGGGCACTTAACTTGCTCAGATGAAAATGCTCAAATTAAATGAAAGTTGCATACATATCTGAGGATCATGCACGTAAATTGTAAGATTTTTATAAATTTTCTACAGCAGGGGCGGCTCAATTTCGTGACAGCAAGAAATCTGTTCCTGCGCAGTAATCCAAATCTAGTATTGACTTTACTATCAAAGACTTTACTTGGCACAACAATGCAATAAAATAAAGATAAGGAGAGGTTGCTACAGTAGTAACAACTTCCAAGACTCAAATATAAAACAAAGTGCAGAAATAAAATAATGGGTTGTCTCCCATAAGCGCTTTTCTTTAACGCCTTTCAGCTAGGCGCAGAAAGTGTGAATCAAGTATTATCAAGAGATGAAGCATCAACATCAATAGATATCTTAGATGCTCCCCCATCCGTAGTAGTGCTAAGGGCTTTATCAATTTTAGGCCTATAATAGTTTTTTGGCTTAGGTACTTTAGAGACATACATGAACTTTTGCTCCTTACCCACATAGGCTTTCTCCTTAAACTTAAGAGAAGAAAAAGTTGAACCCAAGGTTCCCATAGCTTCTTCAAGTTCACTAATCCTATGGGTTCGATTATCATGAGTAGCACAAGTTTCTAAAACAGCAATTCTCTCATTGATTCCACTAAGAGTTTTATCAAGTTTATCAGTGTTATTAAGTAATATTCCCAATTTAATCTCAACACTTGGAAGATTTTTCTCTATGACCTCCAACTTTTTCATGACATCTTCAAGAGAGATTTCAATTTTAGCTTCATTAACAGGTGGTATTCCAACTAGACTCTCAATGATGCAACTAGCTTCTAAAGCAGGAGTGCCTAGGAAATTACCGCTCGCAAGAGTATCAAGAACATACCTATTCCAACTAGAGATACCAACATAAAAGTTCCTAAGTAGTATAATAGTGGAGTGTTTCTTAATGCACCTATGATGAGCATCACTAATTCTATACCAAGCATCTTTAAAACTTTCTCCCCCTTGTTGCTTAAACGAACGAACTTCAACTTCCGGATTACTCATTTTTAGTAATAGTAAATAAAGCAAACTAAATAAAATGCAAGTAACGAATTTTTTGTGTTTTCAATATGGAGAACAAGACAGTAAATAAAGTAAATCTAGCAACTAAGTTTTTTGTATTTTTGATATAGAGAGCAAACAAAGCAGTAAATAAAATAAAGTAAAGCAAGACAAAAACAAGGTAAAGAGATTGGATGTGGGAGACTCCCCTTGCAGCTTGTCTTGATCTCCCCGGTGATACGTCCAATTTGCATCACTATTTTATATCATAATTTGCTGTTATTCATTGATATATTTCATATTGGGACACAATACTTATGTTATTTCATCTATTTTGCATGTTTCATGATTATTTGGAGATCGAGCACCGGAGCCGGGATTACCGCTGGAAAAAGCACCGTCGGGATACAATATTTCGGAAGATCAATCGAAGAAGGAAGTTTTACCAAAAATCCTATTTTTCCGGATGACGAAGGAAGCCGAAAGGGGAGCCGGATGGACCCAAGGTGGGCCCACACCATAGGGTGGCGAGGCCCATGGCCCGGCCGCGCCACCATGTGGTGTGGGGCCCCTCGA